>NW_027413256.1:0-151055 GCF_048544455.1 Silene latifolia
CATCTCCTATCTTTTCAATGAGACTTGTAAGACATAACCCAACTCGAGTCTCATTAGACCATGCATGTTGTTGAGTAGGGAAGATTAAGTCGATCTGTAGGTGTTGTACAATCTAATCGATTCGGCCCAAAGGGACCCAAACTTTCCTAGGATTGTAAGATATAACCCAACTCAATCCATCACAACAATAATTGCTTGCTTATAATTTGAGAACATGTTTGTATGATCATATCCCATGATTCCCCTATGATCCCATGACACCCTAGTGCCTTTAATCAATTGTTTACACCCCTTTAATTCATCTTGCTAGTTTATTTTCATTGCTATTTTAGTTTAGTGACCTTCTACATCAACCCAATTTGTGACACCCTTTAGACACCACTAGTTACAATAGAAATCTCATTTCAACTCCCGTCCCTTGGGATCCGACCTTTACTTGCCTCTTTACTAATTGTAGAGTTGTTTGTGAAGTTATAAATTGTGTTTTGATTCGACCGTGACCAACGACCACATCTTAATTTGTGAACACTTAGCGGGATCGCATCAATCCTCTATCATTGAGCGAGCAAGTGTACCAGGTAAACTAAAAGTGATCGCATCATCCCTCACTGCAAGAGTCAAACGCCCCTTGTTTGACATCAATAATGACCCCAACTGTACATAAGAATGGTCTTCCTAGTATAATTATTGTCCGGGTGTCCTCAGCTATGTTTAAAACAATAAAGTCCACTGGTATAATAAAGAACTTGCCCACTTTCACAGGCACATCCCCTAGAATACGCAAGGGTCGTCTTACAGATCTATCAGCCATCTGAAGGGTGATATTAGTCATTTTAAGGTGACCCATATTAAGTTTCTTGTAGAGAGAAAAAGGCATGACACTGACACTGGCTCCTAAATCACAGAGAGCCTTATCTATCACTTCGTTTTCTATAGTACAAGTAATAGAGAAACTACCTGGATCTTTTATTTTAGGTAAAGCTTTATTGAGAATTAAATTACTAGACTCTTCCATAAATACAACAGTCTCGAATTCAATAAGCTCTCTCTTACGCGTCAAAATGTCTTTCATAAATTTTGCATAAGTACAACAGTCTCGATCGAGCATTATCATTACCTCGATCGCGTACAGCAGATTTAGCAGCTTTCGATCGAATTTTTGGAGTATTCGATCGACTAGTTTCAGGGAGAAGACCATTCGATCGAGAAGAACTAGCACTCGATCGAGCGATCTGGCGATGCTCAGCAAGGGCATCATCTATTAACTCCTCAAAAACAATCTCCGGGAAATCGTCAGCAATTATATTGTCATTTTCCGCCATTCTGGGTCCATCATAGGTAAGACCACTTTGGAGATTTATGACATTGATTGGATCACAATGAGGTGGGTGATTCACTTGACTTTGCGCGGATGTAAGTTGCACGACTTGGTCTTGCAACTTCTCTATAGAGTTATCATCTTTGTCGGACTTTCTTTCAAGTTGAAGTGCTAGGGATAATACCAAGGACTTTAACTCCACAATTTCTACAATTGTAGAAGGTGAGTCAACTTGTTGTGGCATTGGTTTAGAAGGACTAGAGGCAGTTGTCATCATATAGTCTTCATATAGTTTAGAAAACGACACTCCTTGCTTGAATTGTTGATAAGCACGGACTCGCTCTACATCCGCCATGCAAGTAATAGGATCGTGTCCCTCTGTACCGCATCTACCAAATATTACCTCTTTCTCAATTATGGCACAAACTTGTTCATGTGCACCCAAGTTTGTAGAATCTCCAAATTTTCCAACCTTCCACTGGGACTTTCCACTACAGCTACTAAAGACTCGCTCACTCGTCTACCTCCTCTAGGATTTCCATATTTATCTACATGAACGGCCATTTCCTCAATAATATTCCATCCTTTATCATCTTCAATATTTTTCTGGAACCTCCCTTTGGCTGCATTATCCAACACGGCTCTTTCATCATACAATCAATTGTAGAATTGGGTGCTCAAAAACCACCGTTTAAAGTCGTGGTGAGGTACAGAGTGAACCAACCTCTTGAACCTAGTCCAAGCTTCATTTAAATCTTCAGTGGCCAACTGTGTAAAAGTGGTGATTTGGCCTCTCGGCATATTGGTGCGCTGTGATGGAAAATACCTTCTGTAGAAAGCTAAGTCTAGGGAATTCCAGTCAGTAATGCCGACAGCTTCCCTATCCAAGTCTCTCAACCATTTCCGGGCGTCATCAGTCAAGGAGAAAGGAAAAAGGACTCCCTTGACCCTATCCTGTGTCACCCCAGCAGATAATGGAATGGTATAGCAATACTCCGTAAACAGCTCTATATGCTTACATGGGTCCTCGCTAGGTATCCCCTTGAAGAGATTTCTCTCAATTAGCTGTATATAAGACAGATGAATCCCAAAGGTTCCTGCATTTGTAGCGGGGAGCAGAAAACCTTTAGGCAGAGAATCCACCGTAGGTTTTGAGTGACTGGCGATGTTCGGCATCTTAGCAAATAGAGTTGATAGGAGGGCAGGTGTGACGATGTCCTCTTTTAGAACAGATTTCCTGTAACACTATGAAAACACTAAGAAAATATGAGTTGTTGACTTCCGACTTCGAGATGATGATATTATCTTTGGATCGACCAACCGAGGCTTGTGCAAGTATTTTTCTGAGTTGATGACTTCCGAGTTCGAGATGAGTATGATGGTAGAATTGAAATTATTCCTAGGTCTGCAAATACAACAAACTTATGAAGGCATTAAAATCCATCAACAAAAATATATCAAGGAATTAATTCGGAAATTTGGTATGGAAAATTCTCATGCTATGCCTAGTCCAATGGTTGCAGACAAGAAATTAACCTTAGATGAAGACGGTAAAGCTGTTGATAAAACAACTTACCGTGAGATGATAGGGTCGTTACTATATCTAACTGCAAGTCGACAAGAATCATGTTTAGTGTATGTGTTTGTGCGAGATATCAGTCATCTCCCAAGGAGTCGCATATGACAGCCATAAAAAGGATCTTACGATATTTAATTGGAACGGCTAAGCTATATTTATGGTATCCAATGGAGTGTAATTTCGACCTAGTTGGTTATTCTGATGCCGACTACGCTGGATGTTCAGCAGACAGAAAAAGTACGTCAGGTGTTGCCACGTTCGTTGGACCTTGAATTATTACGTGGGGTCCAAAGAAACAGAATTCGGTTGCCCTTTCAACTGCTGAAGCCGAGTATATCACTGCAGGACTAGTATGTACTCAATTATTATGGCTTAAGCAACAATTACGTGATTATAGTGTTGACGTAAGATGCATTCCTATTTTATGTGATAATACGAGTGCGATAATTATTCCTAAGAACCTCGCACAACATTCACGTACCAAACATATTGAAATAAGACACCATTTTATTCGAGACCATGTTGAGAAAGGGAATATAAAACTTGAGTTTTGTAGTACCGAAAAACAATTGGTAGACATTTTGATAAAATCATTAGCTAAAGAACGATTTGAGACTTTACGATTGGAAATTGGTTTAATCAGTGGTACCTAAGCTTCCTTATGTGTTTAATTTCTTAATGACTGACTAGTAAAGATTAAGATTGTATGACTGTGTCCGTATATTGCGTTGCATGAATAATTTCGTTTATAGAAGTATATGTATCGTATATATTCTATTCGTATTTTAGAGTTTTATTTACATACAAACTTTATCTTATTTTCCAAAAAATTAAGATACACCATATTTATTTTATTTTTCAACTTTTATAAAAATCTTTTCCATATTGTCATACAAAATCTCGTCCAAATTTCATGTTCCTATTCTTATATCACTTACCATATTATGCCACTTACCAAAATTTATTTACCACTTGCCTAACCCTAGACCTAGACTAACCTAAGTTCTATACTATAATTACCCATTTGCCGTGTAACCCTCACCCACACATCCACTTGCTTACTTTTTCTCTTTTCTAAAAATCTCATAAAATCTTTACCATCACCATCATCATCATCACACTCAACCATGTCCATCACCATGAATTCAAGCCATGCAAAAACTCGTTCTTCTACCCGGAACCAACACCACCGTAATACAAACAATCACCCATCAACACAACCATCCAATAATCCTAATTTCTCTAATTTTTCTTCACCACACCCACAACCATCTCCTCCTCTGTTTCACGGTCGAGATGATGTGATATCCGAAGGAAAAAGGCGTCGTCTTTTTAAGGGAAAGAACAAGGTTGTTGTCGATGAGGAGAATGAGGTTGATGAACCCGAAGTTGTTATTAGGAATGGTGTTTCGAGGACCTTACTCCGAGAAGTCTCGAAAAGCGCGACAAGGGAAGGATTGAATCGAGTCCGATTAACAAAAGATGAGAGTACTCTTGTGTCTCGAGTCTTGCCATACTCAATCCATGGTGGAAGGTACTATCCTAAGTCTTGGTTGACTACTATTCCGTCCCTTAAATTTTTTGCCTATTTTTTTGATTTTCAAGAATGGAGTCATATTAGTCAATTCTCGGGTCCGATATATCCGGTGGAAGTTGTACAATTTTTCGCTACTGTGAAAATTTGAAAGGGAGTGTTGCATGCGACTGTCAATGGTGTAGATGTGACGGTCTCTGTTTCGGATTTTTGCTCTACTTTTTTGGTTCCTCGTGACGGAATCGATGTAAATCCGAGTCTTGAATGGTCTAATGTTGTTAGTGAAAAACAGTTGGCTATTAGACAATATTTTGAGGAAGTTGGGTCGGATGGTGGAAATATAATTGTCCATCCTCTTTCGGCAAAAAACAAATTTCTTCTAAATTTCCTTTGGAATACTATTGTGCCGAGAAGGGGGGGAAGGGATAAAGTGTCGAGTTATGAGGCGATTATTGTTTATTCTTGGTTGGAAGATCAAAAAGTGAATTTGGCGAGTCTTGTGCTAAATCGAATTGTCCAAATGAGTCTCACGGTTACTAAAGAAAAATTTTGCATAACTATCGATATTCCATATGGGATGAGGGTATCTCGGTTGTTAGAAATCAAACAAGTTTTGTGTCGGGACAGTTATGGGGTTAGTGCTAAAGATTGCATGTGTGACCGACTAATTAAGCTCATGGGTCTCGGGTTTGATGGACCCGAATTGGTTCTCTTAAAAGATGTTGAGAAACTTGCTAATGATGCGGGTTTGGGCGCTATGGGTGCAAAAATGGAGAGTTTCTTAGGCAATTTAATGGAAAAATTCGAGGAGCAATCCACTACCTTAGCCACGGTATTGTCACAAGTTGGGACCTCTCGCTCCTCGGATACGGGTTTGGATTGTACTCGGGTATATGCTTGGATGAATGAGGTTGACAAAAGGTTGTCGGGTTTTGAGAGGGAGTTGAAGGCCATCCGTGGGGAAGTGTTCCCACATGGAGATCGTATCTCCTTCCTTACTAGTCAAGGAGGTGCGTTGGTGATGCACGGGAAGGCTATGGCGGCCTATCAATTGATCACATTGGAGGCCACGAAGGCATTGTCATTGAAGGTTCTTAATTTTGAGCGAAGTCTTCAAAGTCTCTCTACTCTTGTGAGGAGTTCGTTTGACCGCCTTGATGCTTTGGAACATTACACTCGTCCCGACTATGTGAACCCGTATAAGACCCGTAACATATGACCTTGCCTCGCCCTTGCTTGATTTAGCACCTACTATTTTTAGTATTTTCTTATTTTCTTTATCTTAGTGGTGTATTTTGCTAAACTCTATTCGGCCCATTTTGGCATATTATTTGTGGTTATGGCCCAAGTAATTCTCAAACATGTTCATATTCGGCCCATTGGCATTAGACGTGTTTTCTTTTAAGTTTGCATGTTACATAAATTCCTAGATACTTATGTTCATATGTGGTTTATTTGCTTTTTATATCGTTCTTATCTCTTGTCTCGTCTTATATTATTTTAGTCATTTCATGTTTGTTCTTAACTTTTTGATGATGTCAAGAGGGGGAAAGAACGTCTATGGTAAGCATCTATCTAAGCTTGCTCCTTGCCAAGACCAATTGTCTCTTAAGGTCCTTAAGTTTTGATTTTATGTTAATCGTCTTGATCTTGCGTTGATCTTTATTATTAAGATGACGATATTATATTGAGGGGGAACTTTATACTTAGTCACAATTTTAGGAGACTTGTCATCATCTAAAAGGGGGATTTTGTTCAACCATATAGTATATATGTTTATCTTAGATTAAACTTATTCATTAATTACAAGCAATAAAGAAGAATTGTGATGGAATATATCGTGATCAAGTCTCAATCAAAGATCAAGATTATCTGAGAATCATTCAAGTATTATAAGAAAACGAAGTCCGTCTAAAGATTAATCAAGCTTGGATGATGAAGTAGCCTATGCTCGAAGATCTCCTATGAAGATTAAAATAGTATAGGTGATTATCTCGTAATGGTAACTAAGAGTGAAATTCTTGTATTGGTAAAGTTATAGCTTTGCAGCTATAACATTACTAATAAAAGAGCTCAATGTTATTGCTCTTCTACTATAAGATTGAGATGCTGAATTTATATTACACGACTTAAAATGTTTCAAAATTGTTTTTGAAAAATGTTTTTGATTCTTTTGAATGTTCTAGTAAAAGTATTTATTAAATAAGCCCGGTTTAATGCAGAGTATGGAATGCATAATTAGTAATCTCGTTGGATCAACTTTTGAGTTGAACCATATTATTAATTAGGGTTTTAACATAGCATACTCTTAAAACCCTAAATTCTAACCTAATATTAAGCTAGGGTTTGCACGAATCACGAGGCATATGAGCCGTGATATTTCGTGTGACCTAAGATATAACAAGATCTTATTATAAAGATTTTATTCTCTAGGAATATCTTTACATATCTTTTATATTTTACTTGATATAGTTATTTATGATAAAGATATTCTTGTTATGGAAAATCTTATCATATCTTAGGATTTATGGAAAAGATAATAAAAGAATAATTTATATTCTATCTTGGAATATTCTTTATTATTTTTAAGGCTTTGAGGAAAGAAATAATAGAAGATATGATTTGTTTACATCTCTCTATTTCGGCTATTAGGGTTTCGAGAAAACCGTTAGCTTTGCTCCTTCCTTTCCTATTAATACTTTGCTTCTGCAACATTTGAAGATAGAGACCTTAAGCATAAAATTGATTTTATTTTTACAAGCAAAACCGTGTGTTTCAAACAAGAAAACCGATTTGCTATTTTCGAAAAAGGTCGTGTGTTTATAAAGTCGTATGTTCATTTGATTAGTTATCGTTATAAGATAATAGTGCTCAATAGATTTCTTACTTGTTCATTAACGTGAACCTTTGCAAGAATCATTAGTGCTTTCTTATTAGCGTAAGTTAGTCACTCGAGTATTTAACGGTACTCATTGGGTTACAGCTAGAGTTATTTGTACGAGTTGGGTTAGTAAATTTGTAATCCGTAGAAAGGTACTAAGTTTATTGATCGTGAATAGTGGACGTAGGTTTCGATTTGTGAAACTGAATGTAACACCCCCATTTATTCGGGAGCCTTTAGCTAGACATTCCCAAATAAATAGGACTGTTACCATCTCGGTTTCCCGAGGTAGTAGATAACAAAGTCAAACTCACCAAAGTACTTTAAATAAAAACTTTAATGATTACATAAATTTTACAATTTTAATCAACTAAAACTTAATATAAAAATAAATACAACTCGCAGCGGAAAATAAATAAGTGATATAACTAATATGTGATCTAGACTTCATCTACGGTTCCAAGTTTGGCTCTCATCCCAATGCTCCCAAGTCAGCTAAACTTTGGTACCTGTCAAATCTGCTTCCCATAAAACGGTTCACCGCAGGTGTTCACGAATACACAGTCAACCGCGAGGTTGAGTAGGAATAAACTAAACAACAATACTAATCCAACCAAATAGACATCCTTCAAATTCTCATTACGTCATCCGTACAACTCACTCACATCACTGGCAGTAGCACAACTCCCTTAACACCGTGCTATGCTCACCTGGCAGTAGTACTTGCGTACCATGCTCACCTGGCAGTAGTAATTACTTACTATGCACAACTATCTCTGGGAGTAGTAATTACTTACTATGCTCATCTATCTCTGGCAGTAGTAATTACTTACTATGCTCATCTGGCAGTAAAGATTGCTCGCTATGCACAACTGGCAGTAACACCCTCCGTGTTATGCTCAACTGAATAATCAACTCTACAACAATCCAATACTCAATGACAATGTTATGCTCAACCAACAATTTATCATACTCAAATACTCTATTCCAATAATAAATCATAATTGTTAATTTTAGTCTCATCAACCGTCACATTTAAACATCCATTCACATAATAATAAAAACCGAGTTGAGTAGGAAATTCCTACCTGATAAGCAAGTATAATCCAATAGCAATCCAAGCAAATTCGATTAATAAATTAAGTGAATACGGTCAATAAAGCTTCACACGAGTCTGTCACCTAATAACAAATAATAATAATATACAAATTACTAACTATTACAAGATAATATATATATATATATATAATTAGTTAACTAATCCCGACTTCATACTACCCAACTACCAATCATTCTACTTTACGAAATAATTACACTAATTATAAAACTAATTATATAAAATAATTAAGCTAATGTTTTATCTTTATTTAACACATTAATCATCATACTAGTTATATTATTACGCGAATTAGTAATTAAAATCCGTCTTAAGTAATAATAAGAAAACCCGACTAACAACCCACAATACCCGTGTTTCCCCTATGATACATACCCAATAAAATATTACAAGTGAGTGAGTGTGATACATAGCACATTCACCACAAGACCCGCATAAACATTCACCCACGACAACCACGTACTCACCCTAACACCAACCATACCCACGACAGCCTACTATCAGCCCAACACCACCGTGGCCAGTACTACTCCATACCCATCCACGACGGACACCAGCAACCCGGACCAACACCCACGACTCAACAGCAACAACAGACACAAATAACAACTCGCCTAACCCACGTCAACCCGTGTAAAACACACCCCACAAACCAACCTAGTCCACCCTAGCCACGTCAATACCAACCACCAGCACCACCATTGTCTTCAGCCCAACCATGGTGAACCACCGTCCCGCCTGCAACCCCTACGACTGATAAACTGTGCCCTAGCAACGATAACAATCAACACCAACAACCTATGTGAAGCGCTCGGTTTTCCACCACCAAACACCACCACGACTGCCCCTGACAACCACCCAAAACTACCTAACCCACCACTACTCCACCAGCGCAGGTCCCAACCCGAACCCAGGTCCGGTCAATTCGCAAATTGGGTGGAATACACGGCTTTAAACTATAAACCACTAAGCGTCGAACTCCGGCAACAACCGTAAAAAACACCGCCTATAACCACCCCAAGCCACCACATTGGTCGACCCAACTACCATGACCCAACCCTACCAAGCCCAGGTCAGAAAGAGTCACGAAAATGGGTTCAAACCCGTGTTCAGCGTGTAACCAACAACCCATAACCACCATTCCAAAACCCTAATAACAGCCCCCTTCCCGCCGGTCAACAGTGGTCAAATAAGGTCAACTGTGATCCTTGGTCATCCACGGTCACAACGGTACTTACGGCCTGATCTATGGTGGTCTAAATAACAAGTTATAATATCGCAAAGTATATACATAAGACGGTCTTAAAGAATTACCTTGAGGCGATAATAAAAATTAATCCTTTTGCTTTTCTCTTCTTTAATTCCTTTCTTCTTTCCTTTAGATTTCTTCCTTCTTATTTTATGAATTATTTCTCAGATTATTGTGTATTTATAATGTAAGATTAGAGAGAAAGCGAGGTCAACTAGGAAACTATTATAATTTACCTTATTCTAATTAGTATAGGAATTACCATTATTATTATTACCATTAAAAATTATATTATTATTACATGTATTATTAATCTTACCATAACTAAGATTTCCTCATATAATATTTACTAATTTATTATTGGCATAACTTTATTATTATTATTGATATAATTATTATTACCTTTATATATAATTATTAATTCCTGATACAAATCCCGATTACACTCATACCAACTTAATAAGTTTCGGCCCAAACAACAATGGCACACGACCCAATGCTAAATATTAGCTAAACCCAATTCCCGACTTGCATTATTAATTTATTATGTAATTAATGTCTTATTATAATTACTATTAGAAATGTCTTTAATCAATTATTAAATTACATAAATTACTTTCATAAATTATTATCAAAATACGGAGTATTACAGTCTTCCCCCCTTAAAATGAACTTCGTCCCGATGTTCGCCCACAACTACTACCACAACACACATAGACATTCTCATAACTAAGCATCATCCAATACAATTATTCATTTTATGATTATCAATCATGTCAATCTTATAACAAGGTATCACAATAATAACTTAAAACACTCGTAGTATCACATTCCTTCCCCCTAAAAATAAACTTCGTCCTCGAAGTTCGGAATATCAAACAATAGGAACAAACAATTCATTGTTGTAACGCCACAAAATATTAAAACACACATTGTAATATAAAACAATTATTATTTCCAACACGAATTAATGGTTAAATGAATACAAAATATTTGATTTACTTCCAAATAGCAAAATCACACCACACAAGATATTCGAACTAATTTTTATTTAGACTCAACTACTTTACTTAACTACCGACGAATACAAGCCAAAATAAATAAAAGTCTATAACAAAATACACATAATAGTTTAGTCTTTTCTTAATAATGATATCTAACATAAACATGCATGCAACTAATATAAATATTTGGGTTTAGGGAAACACATTCCGCATATCACTAGACATGTCATCCTACTTCACATAATTGACAACATCATAGTATCAAAGTGCAAAAGACAAGAAACATGACTTACATATTTCCCAAAGGCTAAGAAAACAGGTTGTTACTTCTAAAAATCATAAATAAATAATAACATAATTAAGTCTAAAGAACTTATACTTTTTAGAAAATATAGAGAGTTAATAAACCATGAGAAAAATAAACAAGTCAAAAACTCAAAAGATCCATTTATAATGCATTTTACAAACAACTTGGTCGAAACAGAAATTTTACAACAACTTGTCAGAAACTTAGGTCAAATTGTAAAAATCACTATTAATTGTCAAAACTTTACCTTGTAACGTGGCTTATCAATTTAGAAACATATAAGAATATTTTAAACAATGGGGTTGGAATTACACTAAATCGGCAGGTAGTTTTTAAATGGCAAATTTTACAAAAATATGGCGCGAAAACATCACTGAACAGGAATATTCTGACCACTGCCAACTAAAATATTTATTTCTCCTAAACCGTATATTATTTGAACATGAGACCAGTGGCATATGAAAGCTAACTCACAAGGGTATCACACATAAAAATATAATACACGGATTTTAAACAGGAAGTAAATGACAGCCAAAACAATCAAGGGTAAAATTTCGAGAACTCAACCAAAATCGCATTCTTCACAATTTCATGCAATTCCTTCAACACTTCACATATTAATCATACTCACACCTCCCACATACATGCCAACATACCTTCCCCATATCAACATGCTCATAACAATACTTAAAAGAAATCATCCGCAATCATTAACGAAAACAGTCATTCAAACAAGACAAACAAATTCCTAAAGGAAATATACTATATTCATTTTATATTACCCCACACTCAAATGTCTCTCAAGGTACCCGGTTCAAAACTAGAAGGACCAAGGTAAAAATTAGGCGCGCTTTCCTAACAGTACTAAGAGCGGGGTTCATTTTATTTAGACACATCTTAAGTTCATTATTGTTCATTGGTTAGGCCTGAGGATCGTTTCGCTCTGATACCACTTTGTAACACCCCCATTTATTCGGGAGCCTTTAGCTAGACATTCCCAAATAAATAGGACTGTTACCATCTCGTTTTCCCGAGGTAGTAGATAACAAAGTCCAACTCACCAAAGTACTTTAAATAAAAACTTTAATGATTACATAAATTTTACAATTTTAATCAACTAAACCTTAATATAAAAATAAATACAACTCGCAGCGGAAAATAAATAAGTGATATAACTATATGTGTGATCTAGACTTCATCTACGGTTCCAAGTTTGGCTCTCATCCCAATGTTCCCAAGACAGCTAAACTTTGGTACCTGTCAAATCTGCTTCCCATAAAACGGTTCACCGCAGGTGTTCACGAATACACAGTCAACCGCGAGGTTGAGTAGGAATAAACTAAACAACAATAATAATCCATCCAAATAGACATCCTTCAAATTCTCATTACGTCATCCGTACAACTCACTCACATCACTGGCAGTAGCACAACTCCCTTAACACCGTGCTATGCTCACCTGGCAGTAGTACTTGCGTACCATGCTCACCTGGCAGTAGTAATTACTTACTATGCACAACTATCTCTGGCAGTAGTAATTACTTACTATGCTCATCTATCTCTGGCAGTAGTAATTACTTACTATGCTCATCTGGCAGTAAAGATTGCTCGCTATGCACAACTGGCAGTAACACCCTTCGTGTTATACTCAACTGAATAATCAACTCTCCAACAATCCAAAACTCAATGACAATCCCGTCTTACTGCTCAACCAACAATTTAATATACTCAAATACTCTATTCCAATAATAAATCATAATTGTTAATTTTAGTCTCATCAACCGTCACATTTAAACATCCATTCACTTAATAATAAAAACCGAGTTGAGTAGGAAATTCCTACATGATAAGCAAGTATAATCCAATAGCAATCCAAGCAAATTCGATTAATAAATTAAGTGAATACGGTCAATAAAGCTTCACACGAGTCTGTCACCTAATAACAAATAATAATAATATACACATTACTAACTATTACAAGATAATATATATATATATATAATTAGTTAACTAATCCCGACTTCATACTACCCAACTACCAATCATTCTACTTTACGAAATAATTACACTAATTATACAAAATAAATAAGCTAATGTTTTATCTTTAGTTAACACATTAATCATCATACTAATTATATTATTACGCGAATTAGTAATTAAAATCCGTCTTAAGCAATAATAAGAAAACCCGACTAACAACCCACAATACCCGTGTTTCCCCTATGATACATACCCAATAAAATATTACAAGTGAGTGAGTGTGATACATAGCACATTCACCACAAGACCCGCGTAAACATTCACCCACGACAACCACGTACTCACCCTAACACCAACCATACCCACGACAGCCTACTATCAGCCCAGCACCACCGTGGCCACTACTACTCCATACCCAGCCACGGCGGACACCAGCAACCCGGACCAACACCCACGAATCAACAGCAACAACAGACACAAACAACAACTCGCCTAACCCATGTCAACCCGTGTAAAACTCACCCCACAAACCAACCTAGTCCACCCTAGCCACGGAAAATGGCAACCACCAGCACCACCATTGTCTTCAGCCCAACCATGGTGAACCCACCGCCCCGCCTGCAACACCTACGACTGATAAACTGTGCCCTAGCAACGGTAACAATCAACACCAACAACCTATGTGAAGCCCTCGGTTTTCCACCACCAAACACCACCACGACTGCCCCTGACAACCACCCAAAACTCCCTAACCCACCACTACTCCACCAGCGCAGGTCCCAACCCGATCCTAGGTCTGGTCAATTCGCAAATTGGGTGGAATACACGGCTTTAAACTATAAACCACTAAGCGTCGAACTCCGACAACAACCGTAAAAAACACCGCCTATAACCACCCCAAGCCACCACATTGGTCGACCCAACCACCATGACCCAACCCTACCAAGCCCACGTCAGAAAGAGTCACGAAAATGGGTTCAAACCCATGTTCAGCGTGTAACCAACAACCCATAACCACCATTCCAAAACCCTAATAACAGCCCCCTTCCCGCCGGTCAACAGTGGTCAAATAAAGTCAACTGTGATCCTTGGTCATCCACGGTCACAACGGTACTTACGGCCTGATCTATGGTGGTCTAAATAACAAGTTATAATATCGCAAAGTATATACATAAGACGGTCTTAAAGAATTACCTTGAGGCGATAATAAAAATTAATCCTTTTGCTTTTCTCTTCTTTAATTCCTTTCTTCTTTCCTTTAGATTTCTTCCTTCTTATTTTATGAATTATTTCTCAGATTATTGTGTATTTATAATGTAAGATTAGAGAGAAAGCGAGGTCAACTAGGAAACTATTATAATTTACCTTATTCTAATTAGTATATTAATTACCATTATTATTATTACCATTAAAAATTATATTATTATTACATGTATTATTAATCTTACCATAACTAAGATTTCCTCATATAATATTTACTAATTTATTATTGCCATAACTTTATTATTATTATTGATATAATTATTATTACCTTTATATATTATTATTAATTCCCGATACAAATCCCGATTACACTCATACCAACTTAATAAGTTTCGGCCCAAACAACAATGGCACACGGCCCAATGCTAAATATTAGCTAAACCCAATTCCCGACTTGCATTATTAATTTATTATGTAATTAATGTCTTATTATAATTACTATTAGAAATGTCTTTAATCAATTATTAAATTACATAAATTACTTTCATAAATTATTATCAAAATACGGAGTATTACACTGAACAACTTCAAAAACCGTGTGTCCCTTTCTCTTTCGTTCGTTTATTTATTTTGTTCGTACTTGTTCATTAGTTGATTAGTTAAAGTTTAATTAATAAACTTTAAATAATCAATTATATTTATATAATCGGAAAAGCTTTAGAAGTTTTAAATCCTCAATTCAACCCCCCCCCCCCCCTCTCTTGAGTATTTTGGATCGATAGACTCTTCAATTGGTATCAAAGCCTCGTGCTCTTGATTGCCTAACCGCAAAGAGACTGATCTATCTTGTTCTTATTTATCTTATCGTTTTATATTCCGCTGCCTATCACGTGATAAATGGATTCCAAATATCTCAAGTGTCCTGTCTTTGATGGGAAGAATTACGGATTATTGAAAAACATGATGGCTCACTATGTGAAAGGTCATGATTGGGAGTGCTGGAGGATTATCCAAAATGGACCGCACAAAATCTTAGTTGCATCCACTGAGGGCACTACCTATGAAAAGAAAGAAGAGGACTATGTCGAGGCCGACTACAAGAAGGTCAAAAAGAACTCTAAAGCAATAAGTCTATTGCAAAACGTCATGACTTCTACAGAGTTCGATCGGTTTTCCTCGTGTTCAACAGCCAGGGAGATATGGGATGGGCTTGAACTAGCTTATGAAGGTGCTTCCATTGTTAGGAAGCACCGTATAGCTTTGCTAATGCAAAAATATGAGCTTTTCATAATGGAGGAAGTTCAGTACCGAGGACATTGCAAGGAAGGTTCTTAGGAGCATGACTAAAAAGTGGCGTGCCAAAGTCACAGCAATGGAGGAATCACGAGATCTTGAAAACCTATCATACCAAGAACTCATCGATGCTCTCATGGCCCATGAAATTACTCTTAATAAATATGACGCTGAAACAAGTAGAAATAAGAGTATGGCTTTAAAAAGCGAAGATGTTGACTCCGACATAGAAGATGAAACCATCTTGTTTGCACGCCGTTTCAAAAATAGAATCTTTCGAAACAAACAAGCAAAATCATCTTACAACAACAACAACAAGTCGTCCAACAAGAAAGTTACAGAATCAAAGTCATCATTTGCAAACAGAGGATGCTTCAAGTGTGGAGAATCCGATCACATGATCAAGGATTGTCCAACATGGGAGAAAATCAAGAACAAGGCGAAACGCGAGAAGACAAAGAAAGAGTTCAAACAAGTAATGATGGCTTCATGCTGGGGAGATCTTGACTCAGAAGATGATGAAGGATCCGAATATGACGAAGTAGCCAACCTTTGTCTCAGCAGTGTTAGTCTTGACCTAATCTCCGACAGTGATGATGAAAGCACCAACTCACATTCAAATTACTGCTTTCTTGGAGAATTGGATGAAGATGACGATGAAGAGGTAAGTTATCTGGAACTCAAAAAATGCGTTAAGAAATTGTTTAAAATTGCTTTAATTGAATTTTTTGAGAATTCCCTCGATAAATGTCACGAATAGGATTTGGAGTTAAAAGATCTTAAGGAACAAATTCTTGATATTGCAGAGGAGAATCATACTCTAAAGGCCAAAGCTAAGAGGTTGAAATCTAAAGTTATAGCTGATAAAGCTACAACATTAGATTCTGCTATGGCTGAAAAAAAGGAATTAAAGTCCAAGGTTATAGCTAATGAAGCTATAATTTCAGACCTAAAGCTTAACATTAAGCACCTTCAAGCCAAAGTTATAGCTAATGAAGCTATAACTTTAGAACTTAGAAAAGCCAAAGAACTTTTAGAGACTAATGTCACATCTAATGAAGCAGTGATCTTAGACCAAAAGAAAGAGATAGATTCCCTCACAAAGCAATTAAAGGAATCTAAGACCGACATGATCAATGTTAAGAAACAACATTCAGACGTTGTATTCATTCTTAACAAAAGATTCCAAGACTTTCGTGATAATTTTAAGAAGGATAATGATGTAGATCACACGGAATCTTCAGAAGAAATAAAAAACCTAAAAGACCTACTCTTACATGCTAGGAAAGTCCATGATAAGTGGGAGGGTAGCACAAAAGTCCTAAACTTCCTAACCGAACAATCTGACAATAATATGAAGATGGGGTTAGGACATGAGTGCTACAGCCTTAGAGATCACTCTAAATGCAAATCAACACCTTCAGATTTTGATTTTAGAAAAAAGAAACACACTGATCTTCCTGAATATCTGATTTGCAATTACTGTGGTCATACGGGTCACATCCAAAACAATTGTGTGAAAAAGGCCCATGATATACAAAAAAATACCGACCATGCAAAAACTGTTGACACAACTGTCGAGGATGATGAATCCACCAAAGATGAACCTAACGAAGAAATGAACAATAACTTTCGTTGGTTCTATGACATGGCTTTTTACTACACCAATAAACTTAGCACTTCACAAACTCCTTGTCGACCTAAACCAAGCAAACCTATTCATAAGGAAAACAGTCATGGTAGACCTAGATAAATTTCTATACCTAAAGAAGCCCCTAGATCAAGAAAAATCCCTAAACCTATAATTCCTCCTAGTCAAAATAGTCCAAGGTTTATAAGAACGACCATTAGACAAGTCTGGGTATGAAAGGATTTAGTATATAGAGTAACTAATCATAAGGGACCCAACCTAGCTTGGGTACCTAAAACTGTATCTAATCCTTTCTGCAGGAAGTAGTGAAAGAAAACAATCAGTGGTATCTTCATAGTGGATGTTCAAGACACATGACCGGAGATAAGAATTTGTTTCTTTCACTCAAACCATTCAACGGAGGAAAGGTGACGTTCGGAAACAATAAAAAGGGAAAAGTGATTGGCGTTTGCAAAATTGGAATTTCTAAGTCACGCTCTATCAGTGATGTCTATCTAGTGGATGGTCTCAAGCATAACTTGCTTATCATATCGCAACTATGCGACAAAGTTAACAAAATAGTTTTTCATACTGATAGTTGTCGCATTATGATACCCGTCGTTGTGAGTACCAAAAATAATATTTATATTTCCTATTAAAACTAACCTAGGCTAGTGGTAACAGGGTCGAACCACAAGGAGGCGAATGTAATTAATAATTGTCTAATTCTAGTCTAAGGTAACGAATGTGGGGGTTG
This sequence comes from Silene latifolia, assembly GCF_048544455.1. NCBI lineage: Eukaryota > Viridiplantae > Streptophyta > Magnoliopsida > Caryophyllales > Caryophyllaceae > Silene > Silene latifolia. Next base: position 17,852 of record NW_027413256.1, read on the forward strand.
AATTGATTTGGTCTATAGCTAAAGGCAATAAACATAATAAACTAAATAAACGGATAAAACAGATAAAAGAAGGGTACTAGGATGGTCGGTTCACTTTAATTTCGGCGGCAACATATTAAGTAGGTCTAAATCAAACACATGAGGCGGGAAAACAAGAGGTCATCTCGGTCCACCCTTAACAGATAGCATCTCTCGATCTCGCTATAAGTCCCTAATATCACTAATACTGACTCTCGTCCTGAAAAGTGACTAATAATCTAAACTTTACCTATCTTTCGATCTCAGCATAGTTTAGTCATTTTAATTGGTGATCTAACAACTGTCCCTATCTCTCGATCTAATGGGTCAGTCATATCCTAAATATTCAACTAGTCGTGTGCGCTCGATTCGTCGAATAAAGAATTAAAACAATTAAAACAAAGGTAAAACCTCACGTGGTCGGTCGATCGACAAGGTATGGCGGTCAATCGACTGACTCGCGATCTCAGTCCATGTTAATTCTACGCCGCCTATTCTATAGTTCCTCTACATCCTAGCACAAGCAATTTAGCTAATCATACTGAAATTAAAGGCGACAATAAAATTGGCTAAATAAACTACAGAATTCATGATTAATACGGAGAAATAAACAATTAACATAAGATGGCAATTCGGCTTTGGGGAAACTGATCTAGCAATTCTACAACTATGAATGAATGCAAAATAACTGAATAAAACCAGAGAATACCGTGTGAATTGCGAAGGAAAAGAACCCAGTCGAATGCCAAAGTGAATTGTATTTAATACCGAAATAATCCTCGAACCCTAATTAATATTCTAAAAACTGATGAAACTGAATGTAAAACTTGATAATTTTCTGAATGACTGTATCTCTGAACTAGGTTACGTTAGTTAGAAAGTATACGTAACATAATTCCTAAACCTAATATCGCTTTGGGCTTTGGAAAACTCGTTCTATATCTTCACGTCTGAGTAGCGGCTTGGTCGATCGACTTAGGAAACCGGTCGATCGACTGCTCTTCAGTGTACAATAGCTTCTGTAGTCGTGGGTTGGTCGATCGACTAAGGGGGCCAGTCGATCGACTGCTTTAGCTGGTAATCCGCTTTTAACTTCTCGTGGATTTGTCTTCTGGGCCTCGGAATGCGCACCAAGCTCGTTCCTTAAGTAAATACTTCATGTCAAATGCAATGCAGGATACTCGGGGACGGATTTAGCTCGATTTCCGCTGAATTCTTCACATTTCTGCAATAAAGTACAAAAACACGAAAGTAGGCAGAAATAGGGGAAATGGTAGCATAAACTACTAAAATGAGCTCTGAAATGCGTGTAAAACAGGACGTAAAACATCATATAAAAGACACGCATCAAACTTCCCCAAACCAAACCCTTGATTGTCCCCAAGCAAGAACAAGACTCGATCTAATGACCTAATGGAACGAGTTCAATCTCAGAGTGAAATGCAATTGAATAGCCTAAACCAGTTTAATGCTACAACTAACAATCAATTAGCAATATGAATCATGCAACCGAGTTATGAAGTCGTTAAAAACTGCTGAACCGTCAACTACAGAGACTTATCAATTTGGACTCTCACGGGTCACTCAAATCACTCAAATAAGCACAAGGTGAATATATGTAAAGATAGAAAGAATTCATTTTGTAGAGACTCTCACCTAACTACGACCTATAAGAACATGCCTGCAATCTAATATGAAAACTGAAGGAAATGTAGATTCATATACACTTTAACATACTCATATATGTCTAAATTTATTTGTCATAAATTAAAACGGATCTTATGCATGCAAACAATATAATAAAATAGAGGAGAAATCATGTCCTTACATAGTAGATTTCGGCTATTAGGGCACAAGAGAGATCACCTTTCTCTTCTTGTTCTTGAGCTTTTCCAATGGAAGAACAAAGATCTAAGTGTAAGATCTCTCCCTATGTAATATACCCAAGGCTCCTCTTAATTTAATTAATATTACAAAACTAGTATAATATTAATTATAGTAGAAAATTGAACCAAAAATATTTATAAACACTTAAGTATTTTCGGTTTTGATGAGAGATAAAGAGAGGATTTTATTTCTCTAGAACTTATGTTTTGGATAAGTTGAATGAATGAATAATCTAAAACATTTTAGAGTATTATTAGGTAAAATTATAAGAGAAAACAATGATCATTTTCCCTTCCCAAAAACCGTGTAAGAGGGGCTTTAGGGTGAGCCAATGCATGGAGAAATTGTTCTTCACAAGGAACAATAGGCTTGCATGGCTAGGTTGCTTTATAATCATTGTGTTTTCCACTAATTACACACAACTTATAATTAGCTAAAACACCTTCTAATTTTCGGCCCTTTGCATAATATGGTGTCCATATTATTTTTGTCAATTGTCTATATGTTACATGTCACATGTCACATATATTTGTTTATGTATTTTTATCATATTAAAAATCAACGTACTAATAAAAATACGTCATATACAAAATCGACTTAGTAATTTCATAATTACTTGTGCCAAAAATTTTACCAATTTATAAATCACAACAGATTGTATTTATAATAATTTATTCAATTCCGATTGTTTCTTTAAACAATTTATTTCATCCGAGTAATGATACAATTCAATTACTCAGACCGTATCTTATTTAATCACATTTCAATATGATACGTAAATTTTACTTCCAAAATCGTCCGTCAATTTTCAAGTAATTTAATTAACTCGTAACATTATACGATTAATTAAATAATCAATTAAGAGTATTGCCCTTTAGGTATGACCTGGGGGTCAATCGATCACCACCGTCACACGAAAATAATGTCAAACTCTAGTCACCAATCATTACCGATATATGTTGACCGGTTGAGTAATAATATTACTTCCCAATTGTATTCATTTTAATGAGACTTAAACATGTGATCATCATGATCAACAGTCGTGATCGCATTATTGTCGGAGGACACATATTCCAACAATCTCCCACTTGTCCTCGACAAGTGTGCGTCACCAATTCTCTTGTCCTATTACTATCTCCCACTCAATGCAAGGTGTCTTTCAGGTCGTACTTGCAAGTGATCATATCGAGAGTGGTTTCCTCGATCCGGAGAATAATCGATTGACCGGATTTATCCACTCGGATGCCATCCGAGCGTGGCCACGCATTTCGATTCATTACTCCTCGAGTGGCCCTGAGATATTGTTATAACCCTGACAAGGGGTGGACAATTCCTATCGCACTCATTCCCTTCGACTAGCCATAGCCATCATAACCCAAAATATGCCCATTTGACCCCATTTACGAAGGTCGTAGTAACACAAATCAAAGTTAATCTGAAACTGTGCCATCTTAGGTGAATAGTCTTTAGTCAAAAGAATCGACTCATTTGAATACTATAGTAGCTCTCGCCACGACCAGGCTATATAAATTTGCCAGAACTCTATAAGCGGTCATTAGGCCCGACAAAATGTTCCTAATAGTCTGCCTATGTGATCGACTAGTCATCTCACATGACTCTATGGCACTTGAACTTGCCATCAATCGCATCACACTCTAGTCACTTCGAGACGTCACCTCATATAAGTAACTATGGGCAAAAACAATGTTAATCCATGTTCACTTTAACGGGGTTCAATTGTCTCCACAACCCGTTTGGATGTAACAATGTACCAAGTGAGTTAATAATAACTCAAACGACAAATGTCGACATCACACTCGGGTAGTCAATATCATATTACAACCTTGTGATGTTTATCATAAGTGTAAACACTTATTGATTGCAATAGAAGTTTAACATCCCATGTGTCCATGTGTTCAAACTTCTTGCACTTGCAATTTCCTTCACATTCATGTTCTCATAGCATGAATCTTACCAAGTACACATTAAGGTTCTTGACCTTGGTTTTGGTTCTTTAACTTGAAAGAACTTTCTCATCGCTCATCTCATAACGAACGAATTTGCGATGACTAATACAACTTGTACGGATCAAGTATTCCATCCACACACAATGCACTAAGTATATGTTTTGTAGAATCTTGTAACAATTGACAAGATTATTAGCTTAGTACTTCTCTCAAGTCCTAGCTTTATTAGGAAAGATTGTTTTGAATAACCTCTTATTTAACCAAGTATCTTTCCAAAACTTCTCATTTCTCTTTCTGGGCTTGAAAGATTTGGGATTCTCATAAATCCTCATATGTGCTCGGATTTTCTACAATATGTGCAAACTCTTGACACACAATAGAACATCCGTCAATTTTGAAATCGCTCATCGGATTCTACTCGAGAATTCATGACTCTTCTATTATGGCTCACCAAGTCAATCATCATGCTCTTATGCATATGATTCATAATTGGACATGTACATGATTATTCTAATGGCGGAAACATTAGTTACTAATAATCATGAGATCAACCGTTCTCAGGTTCAATGAACTACCATGACTGCTAATGGTAATCCCATTTTTCATTCATATGAATAACCTATGTAAATGTTGATACGATGTGTATCTCTTTAATACTAATCCAACATCTCATGATGCAATTGGATTCATCATTGTCCATTTTCATCCAGAATTGAAAACTCAAAAGCTTCTTTATGAAAGAAGGTATTAGCTCGTCATTCTTTAATGAGTAATGAGTTTTATACATTCAAGGATGATAGCTCCCACTAAATTCTATGTCTTCACATGAGAATTTCCTAACTCCCACTCAATTCTACATATTTCGAAATTGACTTCTTAATCGAAATTTGTCAAGAATATAAATATAAATTGCTTTGCCAAGTTACTAGGATAAAACCATATCATATCCTTTCAAAATGCCTATTTTGAAGTGGTCTTATCTCAACCTTACGGAAAGAGATTTTAAATCTCTAACACACTCATGTCATAATGATGTGTAGCAATGTCAATATTCAAATACAAATAATATTTAGAATAGGTCCTTTGGAATACCCTTTCGGAAGGAGGTTTAACCATTTCATAGCGAGGTTAAACAACGACATTTGCGTGGTTAAAACGTTGGCTATAGGAGATATCGGAATATCAAACTTTGCAACTTGATTTTGATCATAACTAGTATGTTACTTTGATTCATTTAGGCTCTTAAGTAAAACTCATGATTGAAACTATTAGGTCAAAATTTGTAACCTTAGTCAAAAGCTTGTTAAGACTTTACATTAGTCATTTTTTTTTTTTTTTCTTCCAAAACTTCTTTTGGTCTCCTCGTGTAGTTATCTTGAGAATAAACTCTTATGATTACTTCACTTGGTCTCTTAAGTTATATAGAACTAACTTGAGATCATAGATCTCATCTATTCGGCATACTATGTAAATAGATATACCTTCATTCAAATCATTCTCTCTTGCGTAGATCTTCATTTACACAAGGACACAATTATATCTTGCCTTGTGTGTTGTGTCCTCATTTTTCTCCCACTCTATCTTTAGAATGAATACACTAAGCATTCAAAGATAGCATATGAGACACAAATTAATGATGTTGAATTATAAGGAGAACTACCTCATAGGTTGACTAATTGTTATCGATTTCATATGTGTACTTGGTGGTTGACATACCTTTAAGAGAGTTCATAGACTCAAAATCGCATTATAAATGATCATACACAAGCCTTAAGCATGTGGACATATAATGAAACCCGTCATTATAATTGTCTATGGGATCACTTTTAAGTGAATAATCTTATGTTTCAAAACGCAAGCATTTAAAGATGAAATTTTAGAACATAAAGGATAAATGATAAACGGGTGACTTGGGTTGCAAACCAAGTCACCATCATCCAAAATACAAACCATTATCCAAAATACCTTTCCATGTCGAACACGGAAACTTAAAGTTCTAAAATTCAAAACATAACTTAAAATAAGACAATGAAAAACAAAGCTCCATAAAAGCTATCCTTAGCTTCTCATTGGTTTCTCATGCTTGTTTTTCTTTTCCCTTGTCTTTGCTTGGTGGAGGCCCTATTTACAATAAAAAGGGGGATACATTATCACAACTTTGCATCATAATACCATAGTTGAATTTAGAAACATAAAAGAAGGTTAGTCATTTACCTACTGGAGTGATCTTTCCAGCTTTGATATCACCAAGGTATTTGGAACAATTTCTCTTCCAATGTCCCATGCCATTACAATAATGGCATTTGTCAAGAGGACCCTTCTTGACTTTGGAGGTGCTAGCTTCACAAGACTTAGCTTTGGTGAATGTGGGAGCTTGTTTCTTGCCCTTTCTCCCATTCTTCTTGAACTTCCCCTTACTCTTTGTGCTTATGTTAAGCACATCCTTGGGAGGGTTCACATTTAACCCCATGTCCCTCTCGGCTTGTACAAGTAACTTGTGCAACTCCTCAAGAGACACGTCCTTGTCTTGCATGTTGAAATTCACCCGGAATTGCACATATGCCCTAACTTTAGACAAGGAGTGTAGAATCCTATCTACGATGAGTTCTTTGGGGATTTCAACTTTTTGAATCTTCAAGGTCTCGACAAGCTCCATGAGTTTGAGCACATGAGGGCTAACCTTTTGGCCCTCTTTGAAGTCGAGATCAAAGAATGCCGCGGCCGCCTCATATTGGACGATCCGCGGAGTTTGTGAAAACATTGTCACAAGTTTGGAGTAAATCTCATTAGCATTGCCCATTTTGAAGGCTCTCCTTTGGAGGTCCGCCTCCATCGCAAATATTAAGACATTTTTCATTGCGGCGGACTCCTTTTGGTAAGCCTCATAGGCTTCCCTAGTGGCCGCGGTGGACCTAGTGGAGGGTTCGTGTGGAGAGGCCTCGGTAAGGTAACGAAGCTTGTCGTCACCTTCGGCGGCTAATTTGAGTTGGGCATCCCATTCGTTGAAATTTGACCCATTCTTTTCAAGTTTACATCGATCCATAAAGGATCGGAGCCAAGATGAAGTAGCGAGTGGTGTAGCATTAGGAGTTGGTGTTGCCATTTGTTATGAAAAAGAAGTGTTCTACAAAACAAAATATAAGGAGTAAAACAATTGTCGTTTTAATAATACTCGTAAAAATGTGTGATTTAAACAAGTTTTATGCATTTTTCTAGTGACCTCTACCCAACTAGAATAAATGATTCCAAGACCCAAATTCATATTAACTTAGGGCACGGTGTCAGAAATACCCCTTATTAACATAACTCGGTGGATTAACCTTTTAATCGATTCTACTTTTAGAATTCTTGGTCGATGATATTTACATTAATATTCATCTCTAGCCCGAAACACATCCGGAAATCGTCGTGAATACTTTCGTTGAGTACAACCCAAATTTCGAATAAATGTGTCCATAATCCAAACCCATATCAATTTAGGGCACGGTGTGCCGAAATACCCTTCATTAACATGAACTCGGTGGATAAACATTCATCACCCACTTCCCCTACGTAACAAGGTTTGTACCCCGGTGTGGCCGAGTGCACTCCCTCGCGAAATAGGTTTTCATGGTTTCTACTATTTGGTAAGGCTATGTCTCAATTAATTGTTTTAGCGAGAGGTCATGTCAATTTATTATCTATCACGTTTTAAGTGAACTAAAGCGGTGAACTACGATAATTATATTTGACACGGTCGATAAACTCGATAAAAAGGATGCATGTTTTAGTTATGGCGATTTAGCGATGCATGTGACATAAAATAAAATGCAAGCATAAAGATAAATAAATCCTAGTATGGCCTTTCCTAAAATAGAAAACTATTTAACTATTACATATTCGGAAACCAACTCCATTGGTCCCTTGAACTTCGGTTGTGGCACGCATCTCGAGGTAATACCGTCTTTATGTATCGCCATTCTTGAAGAAATCCGTCTTTAGGAACTCCGGAATGAATAAAATTACATAATAAATTACATAATTTCCTATTATACATTTGTAACTAAAATAAAATAAATCTATTAAATTACAAAACGGTGATACGAGATCACAATAAAAATTACAACCGAATTGATATTCCCATACATTTCGGGAAATACCAATTAAAATCTAAGGCCATACTAAGTAAAATTACATAATTCAAAATTATATAAATTAAAATTATGACAATCATAAAGAAAATGCAGCATTATAATATGTATGAACATGCTCAATTTTTTATGCTAAATCGCCTTTAATTAGCCAATATCGTATATTACTCGGTTTTTACGGATTTGCGTGATTTCAACATTTTATAATCACAAAAATACATAAACTCATATTTATGCATAAGTTAATTACCCCAACCTCTTAGGACTCAAAATATAGTCTTCACTAATAATTTGACCATAATTAACTTTTATTTACAAAATTGTTCATAAATGGACCAAAATTACAAAAATAAGCTATTAAACTTCAAATAAAACCAAAAATTTCAAATAAATTCAAAATTTGAAATTTAAATTCATGAACATTCTGGAAAAATCCATGACACTCATAATGTTCAAAATCTTAGGTTAAAAATTTGAAAAATTTAGGAAAAACAATGTTGCGGTTTATCGATATTTAATAAAATAATCATAAAAACATGGAAAAATTATTTTCATTAACTTTTCAATTTTAGATCTGAAAAATACAATAAAATGCAACATTAGACGTTTTTCCTAAGTCATAGATTATGTTTTATTAATTTTACACTAATAATGTCACTATTTATGCTAATTTTTCTTCAAAAATTCATAAATCATGCTAAAAGACTTCTTTATAGCCAATTATTTTACACACATTTTGTAAAATTGCATGTGACAACATATTAATTTTCTATGACCAGATTCGAAATTTAACTCATATTAACCTATTTTTCTCTTAAATCCATATTTAATAATGAAAAATTCATTTTTCGAGCATAACAAGTGTAAAAATTATGAAAAATTACAGGTTATCTCAAAATAATATATGTGATAACATATCCAAAGATCAACTTAAAATTCGAAGTATAGCTAATTTTAGACCAAAAATGACATTTTTACTCATAAAATCACATTTAAATGCCATTATTGTAAATTATGAACAATAAAAATCCGAAAAATTAACCAAAATATCCTAAAACATTTTAGGACCAGAAATATTAACATGCATGTATTTATTTCGTGATATATCATAATAACACAAATTTTACAAGTTTTATTTTGTTATTCATATAACTCGGAAAAACTTTTAACCAATTTGCATGCAAACAACCGTGGCTCAGATACCAATTGAAGGAAATGTAGATTCATATACACTTTAACATACTCATATATGTCTAAATTTATTTGTCATAAATTAAAACGGATCTTATGCATGCAAACAATATAATAAAATAGAGGAGAAATCATGTCCTTACATAGTAGATTTCGGCTATTAGGGCACAAGAGAGATCACCTTTCTCTTCTTGTTCTTGAGCTTTTCCAATGGAAGAACAAAGATCTAAGTGTAAGATCTCTCCCTATGTAATATACCCAAGGCTCCTCTTAATTTAATTAATATTACAAAACTAGTATAATATTAATTATAGTAGAAAATTGAACCAAAAATATTTATAAACACTTAAGTATTTTCGGTTTTGATGAGAGATAAAGAGAGGATTTTATTTCTCTAGAACTTATGTTTTGGATGAGTTGAATGAATGAATAATCTAAAACATTTTAGAGTATTATTAGGTAAAATTATAAGAGAAAACAATGATCATTTTCCCTTCCCAAAAACCGTGTAAGAGGGGCTTTAGGGTGAGCCAATGCATGGAGAAATTGTTCTTCACAAGGAACAATAGGCTTGCATGGCTAGGTTGCTTTATAATCATTGTGTTTTCCACTAATTACACACAACTTATAATTAGCTAAAACACCTTCTAATTTTCGGCCCTTTGCATAATATGGTGTCCATATTATTTTTGTCAATTGTCTATATGTTACATGTCACATGTCACATATATTTGTTTATGTATTTTTATCATATTAAAAATCAACGTATTAATAAAAATACGTCATATACAAAATCGACTTAGTAATTTCATAATTACTTGTGCCAAAATATTTTTACCATTTATAAATCAACATGATTGTATTTATAACAATTCATTCAATTTAATTGTTACATTAAACAATTTATTTCATCCGAGTAATGATACAATTCAATTACTCAGACCGTACCTTATTTAATCCCATTTCAATATGATACGTAAATTTTACTTCCAAAATCATCCGTCAATTTTCAAGTAATTTAATTAACTCGTAACATTATACGATTAATTAAATAATCAATTAAGAGTATTGCCCTTTAGGTATGACCTAGGGGGTCAACTGATCACCACCGTCACACGACAGTAATGTCAAACTCTAGTCGACCAATCATTACCGATATATGTTGACCGATTGTGTAACAATATTACTTCCCAATTGTATTCATTTAATGAGACTTAAACATGTGATCATCATGATCAACTGTCGTGATCGCATTATTGTCGGAGGACACATATTCCAACAAAAACAATCTCTATGACCGTACATATGCATTCCAACCAACAAAAGACCATGACACATGCCGAGGTATAAATGGATATGTGAGGTATGGGTAAGAAGAGACAAACAATTATGGGAAAGTGGAGGTACAGGTGATCAAGCTAGTACCAAAACGGAACCATATGGCAACATCCATCTTCTTGCTCAAACTCAATCAAAGCGGTGCTATAGCAAGCACCAAACTCACAATCTCCATAATAAATCAATCAACTCCCCATACGATACTAATGCAACATGGGAGCAAAAATCGCCATAAGATATAAGGCGTGGATTATGCGAATTGATTTTTTTTCGGAACCAGTCGATCGGCCAGAATTGGCAGTCGATCGACCGCTTTGAACAGTACAGAACTCTTTTTTTTCTTTCTTTTTTCGAATCATTTTTTCTTGTTCTTCTTTTTTTCTTTTCTATTTCTTTCTTTCCTTCCTCCATTCTTTTTATCCAACTAAATCTCAATAAGAGCATATGCTACCAAAAACTAAGTAACAATCCCAAGAACATAGACTACTAGCTTGACAAGGGCAGGCTATATGTAGGGTGTAGTAATGGGACAAAAAGGCTGTTTTTGGCAGTGTGAAGCTTATGGGCAAAAAGAATAAAGGGAAACCTCTACCACATGTGTCAACAAACCATAAACCGAATGCATACAGGTATTAAGAAGATTGAGTTCATATTTATGAAAATTTATGTAACATGTCTCATAAGGAGTACTACTTACATCCTAGATAAACTGGTCATGAATGACACCAGTTATAAGCTCTAAACCTCAGAAATATGATGTAGTTTGCCAATATTCTAAGTCAAGTTATCAAGTTCAGCAAGATATTAACGAAAACTCGTAGACTATGCAAATGATTCTACTAATAACATGTCAATCTAGCAAGGCTTAGGCATAAACAGCTGCAAATGCAATGTCATCATTGAAATACTACCGTTCGACTCAACCTATATGCTAAAATAAACATGCAATTTTTTGAAATTTTTGAAATTTTTTGATTTTTTTTTGTATATATGAGAAATGAAATAAACAATGCAAAACAAAAATGTAAACGTGAATGCAAGTAAATGATATGCGACGCAAAACCCTTCCCCAAACCAAATCGCACAATGTCCCTATTGTGCAAAATCATGTAATGAAACAAAAGAGAAATGGGAATTTGCGGGAAAATAAATAAATACGACATGAAGTGGAAATCGGGAACTCACAAGACTTTAAGCGCAGCAAAAGAAACCTCCCCAAACCAGCATGAGCTAGGAGGTTTCAGTAGCTAGCAGTGCTACCAATAAGTACCTGAAAAGACAAAAGGACCACGCATAAGTCCGAGAAAACAATTTTGAAGCGGTAATTATGTGCACAATTTAGAAAATGGAAGGAATCAGAAATATGACGGGAAATAAAGTGGAGTAGAAAACTCCCTTAATTCCGCAAATCGACCAAACACAGCAGGGGAGAGGTCGTGAACAAGTACAGCAGTGCAGGGCGGTCGATCGACCACATCACTCAGTCGATCGACCAAGGTGAAAGGAACAGTAGCTCCGGAAGCTTTGAGTCGATCGACTATGCGGACGATCGATCGTGAAAAATACTTCTTTGTAACCCGATTTCTTCGTATTTGCTCAATTACTTGAGCTCCTGAGGTCTAAAAACCTGTAACTGCAACAATAATACGCGCCCAAAATTGCACAAAACCCAAAGTAAAGTCTAAAGTGCTTAAAAATCCTAAGTAACAAAAATAAATGCGAAGTCTCGCGCACACAAAAGCAATAAAAAGAGAGTCCAACAAAAGCAAATAAATAAAGGTTTTTGATAAAACATGTGATCAACTAGTAGTTGATCAAGAACGGCCATGGTATGGCCCACTTGGGTGGCTTCTGGCCACAAGAGGTAGCCTCAACGGTGCTCATCTTTTCAGTTGCACCCTTCTTAACTTCAGCATCCGCATGGCTCAACGGATCAACACTTTCATCATCTCCCCAATCAATGACTTCTTCCGGCTCATCAAAGTCCAAGTCGGACTCCCTTACTCTGACGGGCTCATCTTCAAGCTCCTCATCAGTGCCATAGCTAAGGCATCCTAAGCTGCCTCTTGAAACGATTTGCTCCTTCGCAGCTGGAGCAACATACAGCTCTTCCTTCCCCAAACCAGCTCCTGCAATGTCTAAAACAACTGATTCGTCCTCCTTTTTGCTCCCGATGTGCGGGGCGGAGGTGTCAACAGAGTAGGAATAGAGACAGGCATATCGGGAAGTATAAAATATGATTTCTTTTCATTAAACCGTATTATAAGTGACGAGCCACATGGGGTCTTTCTTCCTAGTTTGTATGGGCAAAGACAATGGAATGCTTGCCTCCCTTAAAGGTCAAAGTACCCGAGCCAACATCAATAATCGCGCACCGGCGGTGTGCGGGAATGGTCTACCTAGTATGATAGGTATGTGTGCATCTTCGGGCATATCTAGTACCACGAAGTCAATTGGGGAAGAAAAACTTCCCTATTTGCTTTTGAGGATGTCCTCTAAGACTCCTATTAAATGGAGCGCCTTGATTCGATCGGCCATATGGAACATGCTGTAATTGTCATGTCGGTCACTGCAAACCTAGTCAATTTGAGCTTCCTAGCAAGACTCAAGGGCATTACACTTATACTGGCTCCTAAGTCACATAATGCCTTTTCGATAGAAAAGGTACCAATGCTACAGGGAACGGAGAAGCTACCTGGGTCTTCTAGTTTGTGGGGTGCAGTGTGGGTTAGATAAGAACACGACTCTTTAGTAAGTGCGACAGTATGCACAGTTTCAAGTGACCGCTTCTTGGACAAAAGTTGTTTCATGAATTTAGTATAAGCGGGCACTTCGTTTACTAACTCGAGAAAAGGAACTTGTACATTCAAGATACGAATAACTTTTTCAAATTTATTAAAAGATACTTGTTCCTTCGTCGGCACTAATCTCTCTGGATATGGGGCTGTAAGAAGTAACTTAGCCCTCTCCTCTAAATCTCTCATGCCGGCATCGGTGGACTTAGGCTGGAAGTCCACAACTTTCTCCTTGTTGTAGCTCGACCCTTCTTCAGACCGTCTCAAATGGGAACCATTGATCGACATTGGGTCGTTATGAACTCAGGGATCGACCCATCGAAGACTCGGGTCTTGCCCCAATATTTTCGGGACTGTTGTACCTCGAAACAAGTGATCCCTCAAATTATTAGGCATTGGAGGACGAAAAGGCTCACTATCAGCAGCGTCCTCAGTCGATCGACCATGTTGCTCAGTCGATCGACTGAGTTCTACAGTTCCAGAAGCTGTTTCTTTGCGCGCTTCAGTCGATCGACTAGGTATGTCAGTCGATCGACTGATATACCTGGTAGACGCCTTTTTCTTTCTTTTGCTCGTTCCAGCTTTGTTTTGACTCGGTTTCGCCCCATCTTTTTCAGCATCGTCCTCGATCATGACGGGCCCCTCAAGGGTAGACCCACTCCTCAAAGTGATGGCATTAAGGGTCTCTTTTTGGTCCGTCTGAGTCGGTAAGTGTCCCGGAGCTCGAGTTGTACTCTTGCTAGCTGATTGAGCAATTTGGCTCTCTAGTAGCTTCATCCCGGCCTCTCTAGCTTGGGACTCCTTTTGCAACATATTCTTCAACTCAGCAAAGTCAGAATTTTGGGTTTGTTGCTGCTGCGGCACATAGGGAGGTTTTTGAAACCGTTGTTGCTTATGAGGAGGCACATAAGTCTGCTGCTGCTGCTGCTGTGGAGGTTGAGTAGGATTTAAGACATTTTGACTACTCCACCTCAGATTTGGATGAACATTCGGCTCATAATAGGTATTTGTTTGCCTATAACGTTGAAAGGCAGCACAAGACTCGAAGGGACTAGGACAATTTTCTGCAACATGTCCCTCAGCTTCACATCTTCTACACACGAAAGGACCGTCTGAAACAGCATTCACATGATACATCCCTCCTTTTGAAGCTCCTCCCAACTCGTATTTGTCAAACCTCGCTGTGAGAGCCTCTAATACAGCTACAGAAGGGGATTCAACACTCCTCCTCTGATTGCCTCTCGAATTCCCATATTCAGCTTTATGGGTGGCTAAGTCATCAATGATCTTCCACCCCTTATTCTCTCCCATATTTTCAGCAAATCGGCCATTGTAAGTGTCAGCATCCAAGATAGCCCTCGATCGTCATGGGAGCCCGTTATAGAACTAATTGCAAAGACTCCATTTTTCGAACCCATGGTGCGGAATGGTTCGCACCAGCTTCTTGAAACGGACCCATGCTTCATGAAAGTTCTCATCAGGTCCCTGTTTAAAGCTCGTGATCTGAGTTCTAATGGCATTCGTCTTCGAGGAAGAGAAGTATTTCTTGTAGAATGCCAGGGCCAAAGAATTCCAGTCGGTGATCCCATGAGAAGCTCGATCCAGATCTCTGTACCACTCCCTTGCAGCATCACGGAGCGAGAATATAAACATAGTCTCCTTTATCTGGTCCTGGGTCACACCGGTCGGTGGGGGTATAGAGCAGCAATAATCGATAAATATCTCCATATGCTTGGCTGCATCTTCATTTGCAGCACCCCCGAACTGGTTCCTCTCAACTAGGTTGATATAGGAAGGCTTCGGTTCGAATTTCCTATCAGCTCCAGGTAATTCGAACCCCTTGTAAAGATTTGCAGCTGTCGGCTCAGAATGACTTGCTATAGTTGCTTCTTCAGCCATGATTGGAATGTCTGAGAAGTGACTGTCTCAGCTGAAGAAGTAGAAGCAGGAGATGTAGGTGGATCTTCTTCGAACAGCTCGTTCTCGTAGTAACTAGACAGAGTACTCAGCTCTTCCTCTGTCGGTAATACCCTTGATGATCGTCTCAACGCACGCAAGGATTTCTCAATCTCAGGATTGAACGGTACTAGTTCACCACCCTGTGACCTGCGCATAAGAAGAAACTACAAAAAGAATATAAGAAAAGTTTAAGGAACGGATGTCCCTTAAAATAAGAAAGACTAAATAAAAACAACTAAAAATTAGAACAATTGCCTCCCCGGCAACGGCGCCAAAATTTGATACCCGTCGTTGTGAGTACCAAAAATAATATTTATATTTCCTATTAAAACTAACCTAGGCTAGTGGTAACAGGGTCGAACCACAAGGAGGCGAATGTAATTAATAATTGTCTAATTCTAGTCTAAGGTAAGGAATGTGGGGGTTGAATTGATTTGGTCTATAGCTAAAGGCAATAAACATAATAAACTAAATAAACGGATAAAACAGATAAAAGAAGGGTACTAGGATGGTCGGTTCACTTTAATTTCGGCGGCAACATATTAAGTAGGTCTAAATCAAACACATGAGGTGGGAAAACAAGAGGTCCTCTCGGTCCACCCTTAACAGATAGCATCTCTCGATCTCGCTATAAGTCCCTAATATCACTAATACTGACTCTCGTCCTGAAAAGTGACTAATAATCTAAACTTTACCTATCTTTCGATCTCAGCATAGTTTAGTCATTTTAATTGGTGATCTAACCATTGTCCCTATCTCTCGATCTAATGGGTCAGTCATATCCTAAACATTCAACTAGTGGTGTGCACTCGATTCGTCGAATAAAGAATTAAAACAATTAAAACGAAGGTAAAACCTCACGTGGTCGGTCGATCGACCAGGTATGGCGGTCGATCGACTGACTCGCGATCTCAGTCCATGTTAATTCTACGCCGCCTAATCTATAGTTCCCCTACATCCTAGCACAAGCAATTTAGCTACTCATACTGAAATTAAAAGCGACAATAAAATTGGCTAAATAAACTACAGAATTCATGATTAATACGGAGAAATAAACAATTAACATAAGATGGGAATTCGGCTTTGGGGAAACTGATCTAGCAATTCTACAACTATGAATGAATACAAAATAACTGAATAAAACCAGAGAATACCGTGTGAATTGCGAAGGAAAAGAACCCAGTCGAATGCCAAAGTGAATTGTATTTAATACCGAAATAATCCTCGAACCCTAATTAATATTCTAAAAACTAATGAAACTGAATGTAAAACTTGATAATTTTCTGAATGACAGTATCTCTGAACTAGGTTACGTTATATAGAAAGTATACGTAACATAATTCCTAAACCTAATATCGCTTTGGGCTTTGGAAAACTCGTTCTATATCTTCACGTCTGAGTAGCGGCTTGGTCGATCGACTGAGGAAACCGGTCGATCGACTGCTCTTCAGTGTACAGTAGCTTCTGTAGTCGTGGATTGGTCGATCGACTAAGGGGGCCAGTCGATCGACTGCTTTAGCTGGTAATCCGCTTTTAACTTCTCGTGGATTTGTCTTTTGGGCCTCGGAATGCGCACCAAGCTCGTTCCTTAAGTGAATACTTCATGTCAAATGCAATGCAGGATACTCGGGGACGGATTTAGCTCGATTTCCCCTGAATTCTTCACATTTCTGCAATAAAGTACAAAAACACGAAAGTAGGCGAAAATAGGGGAAATGGTAGCATAAACTACTAAAATGAGCTCTGAAATGCGTGTAAAACAGGATGTAAAACATCATATAAAATACACGCATCACATTATAATTGAAGGAACAAGCAATGTCATTCTTGAAAACCATAGGAAAAGGAATGTGTATATGGTAGATTTAAATGTTGTGCCTACTGACTCTTTTACGTGTATGAAAGTTACTCTAGATGATCCTTGTTTGTGGCACAAATGGTTCGGTCACATTAGCTCACTATCCTTGAACAAACTCAAGAAGTGGGACTTGGTTGAAGGGTTACCTAAGATCAAGTTCGACCAAGAAAAAATGTGTGACACATGTGTTAGGTGCAAATAAGTAAGATCATCGTTCAAACCTAAAAGAGTAGTAAGTACAAATCAAGCTTTGGAACTAGTACACGTGGATCTATGTGGTCCTATGAAGGTAAGGAGCAGAGGAGGATCCATGTATGTCTTTGTCCTTGTTGATGACTACTCAAGGTATGTATGGCCTATCTTTCTTCATTCAAAAGATGAGACATTTGATGAATTTGATTGTCTTATGAAACGTGTTCAAAACAAATATAAGATAAATCTTGTATCTATTCGTACGGATCATGGCACCGAGTTTGACAATCAATCTTTTATAGAATATTGTAGAGTTAATGGTGTAGGACATAACTTTTCTGCACCAAGAACTCCTCAACAAAATGGTGTCGTTGAACGTATGAATAGAACACTATAAGATATGGCTCGTACAATGTTGTTGTGTAGTGGTCTACCTCGTAACTTTTGGGCTGAAACCATTAGTACTTCTTGTTATATCCATAATCGTGCTATGATAAGGCCTATTTTTAAGAAAACCCCCTATGAACTCCTAAGAGGTCGCAAACCTAACATCTCCCATCTTCGTTGTTTTGGGAGTAAGTGTTTTGTTCACAATAATGGTAATAATAGGTTAAGCAAATTCGACCCTAGGAGTGATGAGGCAATTTTCATAGGATACTCGGATCATAACAAGGCTCAAAAAGTCTTCAATAAAAGAACACTTTGTATTGAAGAAAGTATTCACGTTATTTTTGATGAAGATAAGGTATTTGATAAGCCCTTACAGGATGAGGAAAAAGATTTGGACGAACCTGACTTTCGTCTTTCTAGAGACGATCCCCCAGAATTAGAATTGGAGGACAATGAGATTGAAGGAATAAGTGATGAACTTGATCGTTCCTCAAAAGATAAAAAGGAGAAAACCAAAGTTATAGTTGATGATACTACAACATTGACTCAAAACAAGAACTCCCAACCTAATGTTATAGGTGATGTTATTATAACATTGAATCCAAATCAAGGTACATAGTCTTAAGTTATAAACGGCTCTACTACAACACCTGGATTGGATTCAGGGAGAACTTTCTCCAATTTTCAGCCAAATGAAGTTGGGTCAAGCTCAAATAATGATGAAGAGCCAAGTACCTAAACCAAATGGAAATACAAGAGCTCACACCCAATGGACAATATTCTTGGAATTATTAAGAAGGGTGTTAAAATAAGACGATCCTTGAATAACTTCTGCTCTTTCTACTCATTCTAGTCCATGATCGAACCAACAAATATCAATGAAGCTCTTGCAGAATCAGATTGGATCATAGCCATGCAAGAAGAACTTCAACAGTTCGAACGGAATAAAGTTTGGCACTTAGTTCCAAGACCTAAGGATCGATCTGTTATTAGAACAAGATGGGTATTTAGAAATAAACTAGATGATGCTGAAGTCATTATTAGAAACAAAGCAAGATTGGTGGTCCAAGGTTATAATCAACAAGAAGGGATATATTATGACGAGACTTTTGCACCTATTTCTCGTCTTGAAGCTATTAGACTTCTGATAGCATTCGCAACATATAAAGGAATGAACTCTTCCAGATGGACGTCAAGACAGCATTTTTAAATGGGTATCTACAGGAAGAAGTCTTCGTAGAACAACTCCCTGGATTTAAGAATAACAAATTTGAAGACCATGTCTTTAAATTAGACAAAGCCCTATATGGATTAAAGCAAGTACCAAGGGCGTGGTATGACAGATTGTCAAAATTTCTACTTGAGAGTGGATTCAGTAGAAGAACTATTGATAAAACCTTATTTTCAAAATCCGAGGGTTCTGACGTTTTGGTTGTACAAATCTACGTTGATGATATTATCTATGGATCGACCGAGGCTTGTGCAAGTATTTTTCTGAGTGGATGACTACCGAGTTCGAGATGAGTATGATGGGAGAATTGAAATTCTTCCTAGGTCTGCAAATACAACAAACTGATGAAGGCATTAAAATCCATCAACAAAAATATATCAAGGAATTAATTTGGAAATTTGGTATGGAAAATTCTCATGCTATGCCTACTCCAATGGTTGCAGACAAGAAATTAACCTTAGATGAAGACAGTAGACCTATTGATGAAACAACTTACCGTGGGATGATAGGGTCGTTACTATATTTAACTGCAAGTCGACCAGATATCATGTTTAGTGTATGTGTTTGTGCGAGATATCAGTCATCTCCCAAGGGGTCACATATGACAGCCGTAAAAAGGATCTTACGATATTTAATTGGAATGGCTAAGCTATATTTATGGTATCCAATGAAGTGTAATTTCGACCTAGTTGGTTATTCTGATGCCGACTACGCTGGATGTTCTCTATACATAAAAAGTACGTCAGGTGTTGCCACGTTCGTTGGACCTTGCATTATTACGTGGGGTTCATAGAAGCAAAATTAGGTTGCCCTTTTAACTGCTGAAGCCGAGTATATCGCTGCAGGACTAGTACGTACTCAATTATTATGGCTTAAGCAACAATTACATGATTATGGCGTTGACATAGGATGCATTCCTATTTTATGTGATAATACGAGTTGGAAATTGGTTAAATCAGTGGTGCCTAAGCTTCCATATGTGTTTAATTTCTTAATGACTTACTAGTAAAGATTAAGATTGTATGACTGTGTCCATATATTGCGTTGCATTAATAATTTCGTTTATAGAAGTATATGTATCGTATATATTCTATTCGTATTTCAGAGTTTTATTTACATACAAACTTTATCTTATTTTCCAAAAAATTAAGATACACCATATTTATTTTATTTTCCAACTTTTATAAAAATCTTTTCCATATTGTCATACAAAATCTCGTCCAAATTTCATGTTCCTATTCTTATATCACTTACCATATTATGCCACTTACCAAAATTTATTTACCACTTGCCTAAACCTAGACCTAGACTAACCTAAGTTCTATACTATAATTACCCCTTTGTCGTGTAACCCTCACCCACACATCCACTTGCTTAATTTTTCTCTTTTCTAAAAATCTCATAAAATCTTTACCATCACCATCATCATCACACTCAACCATGTCCATCACTATGAATTCAAGCCATGTAAACACTCGTTCTTCTACCGGAGCCAACACCACCGTAATACAAACAATCACCCATCACCACAACCATCCAATAATCCTAATTTCTCTACTTTTTCTTCACCACAACCATCTCCTCCTCTGTTTCACGGTCGAGATGATGCGATGTCCGAGGGAAAAAGGCGCCGTCTTTTTAAGGGAAAGAACAAGGTTGTTGTCGATGAGGAGAATGAGGTTGATGAACCCGAAGTTGTTATTAGGAATGGTGTTTCGAGGACCTTACTCTGAGAAGTCTCGAAAAGCGCGACAAGGGAAGGATTGAATTGAGTCCGATTAACAAAAGATGAGAGTACGCTTGTGTCTCGGGTCTTGCCATACTCAATCCATGGTGGAAGGTACTATCCTAAGTCTTGGTTGACTACTATTCGGTCACTTAAATTTTTTGTCGATTTTCTTGATTTTCAAGAATGGAGTCATATTAGTCAATTATCGGGTCCCATATATCCGGTGGAAGTTGTCAAATTTTTCGCTACTGTGAAAATTAGAAAGGGAGTGTTGCATGCGACTGTCAATGGTGTAGATGTGACGGTCTCTGTTTCGGATATTTGCTCTGATTTTTCGGTTCCTCATGACGGAATCAATGTAAATCCGAGTCTTGAATGGTCTAATGTTGTTAGTGAAAAACAGTTGGCTATTAGACAATATTTTGAGGAAGTTGGGTCGGATGGTGGAAATATAATTGTCCGTCCTCTTTCGGCAAAAATCAAATTTCTTCTAAATTTCCTTTGGAATACTATTGTGCCGAGAAGGGGAGGAAGGGATAAAGTGTCGAGTTATGAGGCGATTATTGTTTATTCTTGGTTGGAAAGTCAAAAAGTGAATTTGGCGAGTCTTGTGCTAAACCGAATTCTCCACACGAGTCTCACGGTTACTAAAGAAAATTTTTGCACAACTATCAATATTCCATATGGGATGTGGGTATCTCGGTTGTTAGAAATCAAACAAGTTGTGGGTCAGGACAGTTGTGGGGTTAGTGCTAAATATTGCATGTGTGACCGACTAATTAAGCTCATGGGTCTCGGGTATGATGGACCCAAATTGGTTCTCTTAAAAGATGTTGAGAAATTTGAGGAGCAGTCCACTACCTTAGCCACCGTATTATCACAAGTTGGGACCTCTCGGTCCTCGGATACGGATTTGGATTGTACTCGGGTATGTGCTTGGATGGATGAGGTTGACAAAAGGTTATCGGGTTTTGAGAGGGAGTTGAAGGCCATCCGTGGGGAAGTGTTCCCACATGGAGATCGTCTCTCCTCCCTTACTAGTCAAGGAGGTGCGTTGGTGATGCACGGGAAGGCTATGGCGGCCGATAAATCTCTCAAATTGGAGGCCACGAAGGCATTGTCATTGAAGGTTCTTAATTTTGAGCGAAGTCTTCAAAGTCTCGCTACTCTTGTGAGGAGTTCGTTTGACCGCCTTGATGCTTTGGAACATCGCACTCGTCCCGACAATGTGAACCCGTATAAAACCCGTAACATATGACCTTGCCTCGCCCTTGCTTGATTTAGCACCTACTATTTTTAGTATTTTCTTATTTTCTTTATCTTAGTGGTGTATTTTGCTAAACTCTATTCGGCCCATTGTGGCATATTACTTGTGGTTATGGCCCAAGTAATTCTCAAACATGTTCACATTCGGCCCATTGGCATTAGACATGTTTTCTTTTAAGTTTGTATGTTACATAAATTCCTAGATACTTATGTTTATATGTGGTTTATTTGCTTTTTATATCGTTCTTATCTCTTGTCTCGTCTTATATTATTCTAGTCATTTCATGTTTTTTCTTAACTTTTCGATGATGTCAAGAAGGGAAAAGAACGTCTATGGTAAGCATCTACCTAAGCTTGCTCCTTGTAAAGACCAATTATCTCTTAAAGTCCTTAAGTTTTGATTTTATTTTAATAGTCTTGATCTTGCGTTGATCTTTATTATTAAGATGACGGTATTATATTGAGGGGGAACTTTATACTTAGTCACAATTTTAGGGGACTTGCCATCATCAAAAAGGAGGAATTTGTTCAACCATATAGTATATATGTTTATGTTTTGATGATGTCAAGGTGCTTTATATTTTATATACTCGTTGTGCGTAATTGTTTGTTTAAGTCTCTTAGATTAAACTTATTCATTACAAGCAATAAAGAAGAATTGTGATGGAATATATCGTGATCAAGTCTCAATCGAAGATCAAGATTATTTGAGAATCATTAAAGTATTATAAGAAGACGAAGTCCGTCTAAAGATTAATCAAGCTTGGATGATGAAGTAGCCTATGCTCGAAGATCTCCTATGAAGATTAAAATAGTATAGGTGATTATCTCGTAATGGTAACTAAGAGTGAAATTCTTGTAATGGTAAAGTTATAGCTTTGCAGTTATAACATTACTAGTAAAAGAGCTCAATGTTATAGCTCTTCTACTATGACATTGAGATGCTGAGTTTATATTACACGACTTAAAATGTTTCAAAATTGTTTTTGAAAAATTGTTTTGATTCTTTTGAATGTTCTAGTAAAACTATTTATTAAATAAGCCCGGTTTAATACAGAGTATGGAACGCATAATTAGTAATCTTGTTGGATCAACTTATGAGTTGAGCCATATTACTAATTAGGGTTTTAACATAGCATACTCTTAAAACCCTAAATTCTAACCTAATATTAAGCTAGGGTTTGCACGAATCACGAGGCATATGAGCCGTGATATTTTGTGTGACCTAAGATATAACAAGATCTTATTGTAAAGATTTTATTCTCTAGGAATATCTTTACATATCTTTTATATTTTACTTGATATGGTTATTTATGATAAAGATATTCTTGTTATAGAAAATCTTATCATATCTTAGGATTTATGGAAAAGATAATAAAAGAATAATTTATATTCTATCTTTTGAAATATTCTTTATTATCTTTAAGGCTTTAAGGAAAGAAATAATAGAAGATATGATTTGTTTACATATCTCTATTTCGGCTATTAGGTTTTCGAGAAAACCGTTAGCTTTGCTCCTTCCTTTCCTATAAATACTTTGCTTTTGCAACATTTGAACGTAGAGACCATAAGCATAAAATTGATTTTATTTTTACAAGCAAAACCGTGTGTTTCAAACAAGAAAACCAATTTGCTATTTTCGAAAAAGGTCGTGTGTTTATAAACTCGTATGTTCATTTGATTAGTTATCGTTATAAGATAATAGTGCTCAATAGATTTCTTACTTGTTCATTAACGTGAACTTTTCCAATAATCATTAGTGTTTTCTTATTAGCGTAAGTTAGTCACTCGAGTATTTAACGGTACTCATTGAGTTACACCTAGAGTTAGTTGTACGAGTTGGGTTAGTAAATTTGTAATCCGTAGAAAGGTACTAAATTTATTAATCGAGAATAGTGGACGTAGGTTTCGATTTGTGAAACTGAACCACTTCAAAAACCGTGTGTCTCTTTCTCTTCCGTTCATTTTTTTTATTTTGTTCTTACTTGTTCATTAGTTGATTAGTTAAAGTTTAATCAATAAACTTTAAATAATCAATTATATTTATATAACCGAAAAAGCTTTACAAGTTTTAAATCCTCAATTCACCCCCCCCCCCTCCCTCTTGAGTATTTTGGATCGATAGACTCTTCAAGTATTAGTTGTGCGTTTTACTTTCTTAACCCTTTTACCCTTTTTATTCTTAAACTTATTATGAACAACAAGTGCAGCAGCATGAATAGGTGATTTGAGCGCCTTTTGGCGTTTCATCTCCATCTCCACATGTTTAGCAAGTTACTATATATAAGGCTCCAAAAGAGCGGTTATAGTGGTGAATAAAGAGAAATAATGGTCATTAAAACTTATTTAATGGCACTTTATTTCACCTTAATTATAGCCATTATTCACATAATATTGGTGTAACACCTCCATTTATTCATGAGCCTTTCACTTAGTCTCCCAAGTAAATAGGACTTGTTTCTATTGAAAACAATCAAGTCGGCGTTGTCCGGCCCAGAATTAAGTCAACGCGCTCCTTTCGGATATTTGATGGAAGGTTGTCCCGCTACCTCTACCTTCGAACTGTCCCTGCACATGTAACACACAGGGCCATCCGGGGGGGGGAGTGTTCCGTGGGGGCCCTTTCTGATGCCTAAGTCAGTTAGGTAACCTCGGATATTATCCTAGACCTATGGCATGAGACTCGGTCGCGGTGTCTCTCTTATTTGCTTAAGGTAGTGTTATTTATAGAGAGAGAAAGTAGTTGTTGTTTTGTGATTATCGATGGAATGATTCTTGTTTTCGTTGTCTTTCCTTATAAGGAACTTAGTCCCTAAGTAAGTGTCTTCCCTTAGAAGGAATACAAGGAAGATATTTTATATGGGAGGATGTGTACCTTACTTTTTGACATGGCTACCATTCGGACCCGTTTGACCCGCCGATTGGCATGCGGGTCGGGTTGACTCGACGTGTCCCATCAATTTGCCCTAGACAGGATGACGTCTGAGCTAGGCGCCTGAGTGTATGTACTCTTTGATGGTGGGTCAACACGGCCTTGCTGCGTAGACAATTTCGTGAGAGTCTCGTCGTTGCGAAGGATTTTGCGCCAGTTGGCGGCTTGGAGGCGGGTAACCTACTTCTCGCACAAACCCTTTATAAATGCCTTTGGTAAGCGAGTTCACATGTGTCTTTTGATATGTTTCTACCGTGTTTCACCTGTTAGGATAACAAGTAATTTGGGATGTGGAGTTCACCCGATGTCGTCGTCGTCGAGTACGAGTACTGTGCCCGGGAGTAGGCGGCCAGCCGGATCGGAGGAGTCGGTTACCTCTCCATTGCGTGCTCTGGTGGCGGAACAGGAGGAAGGTGAGGCAGCTTCGGAGCCCATGACTCCTGAGTGGGAGCATGTTTTGGTTGCTCTTCCTTGTATTCAGAGTGGACATGAGATGCCAATAACCGAGTAAAGAAGCCATTCTGGGATATTCTCTTTGGAGATCAAAGGTCGGTCGTGGTGCAGGTTGAGGCTATGCGGATCATTTTCGAGACTGTTAAGGATGAGGACTTTGATGTTGGTGAGGCGAGAGTCGCCGAGATCGAGCTATCCCTGTCCAAGGCGGTTGGAGCGCCTGTTTCGCTGGAGTCCTAGTGTAGGAATTTTCGTGTTTTTGTTTGTAATAGACTGCTTCTTGTACTTAGGAGTCGAGTAGCTTCTTCTGTAATCTTCGTACCTTCATCCCTTTTGCTCGTGAGACATGTATAAAGATTTTTTCCTTTATCTGAATGTTGCATGTGTATAAAAGGATTTGTCTTACTTCTTGTTGGGGAACATTCTATGGGGATCCTTGAAGTTTACATTGTACCCTTTTGTTTTTGTTGATGTCGATCGACACCGATAGTGATATGGTGGTCACTCAGTCAGTTGGCGATTCATGCCCCTGTCTGTCGGGCAGATCTTCATCGTCTACTGTTGGCATGCTGAGCCGATCCCCATCTCCTCGTGAGCTATCCCCTGTAGACGTTGCGGAGCTTAAGGCGGACTTGTCGAACCTTAGTTCGTCTGGTAGGATATTTCAGAGAGAGGTACATCGATTACAGTACATGCTTCGTCGACTAAGGTTCAGTTTTCCCCTAGGACACCCGACAGTGACCTCGATCAGGATTTCTCTTAAACGTTGTAACATTGTTGTGAAGCTGGTTCGGAAGTATAGGGCGGAGTTAAAGGAGCATCTGAAGCGTCAGGTTGGCCAGGACTCGTTGAGCCTATCCTCCCCCTTTGATTCGGGGGGAGGGTCGGGTTCTCTAGAATCGGCTACCTCTCGGACGTAAGGCTATCTTGCCACAAAGACCTTTGGCAGGAGGAGAAGTGTCTTGCAGTCTCTTCAGTAAGTGAGCTCAAACCTAGTTTTCTAGTCGACCTCCTTGTGTATTCGCTCGGTAGATGCATGCGTTCAGCCCCTTTTTTTCTTTTTTTAATCGGCTGATATGCTGATTGTAGAACCGACTCCTTTTCCCTTGGGCCTTTCTTGTTTAGTTTGTCTTTGAATCCGTAGCCTTTTTTACTTTGTGTACACATGTCGCCCTCCGTTTCCTCAGGGGATTCAGTAGGAGTTGACTGCATTTATTCCATCTTTGGCTTTTCCTATAAATAGGAATGTCCTCGACTAGGGTTTTTGCATAACTCGTTACGCACTTCATCGGAAATGGGTGTAAGAGCGCGATTACTTTCCTCCTTTTTATCGATGTAGGCCTCCTCCGTTGATCTCCGCTCCTAGGGAGATCAGGGGTTCTACTTTATCAAGCAAATTCGTCTCAAAGAAAACACAAATGGCCATCATGACCCTTGTAATGCTTCCTTATGGATTTCCTCTCTCCATTAATCGTCTGGTTCTGGATGGGAATTTTGCGTAACATCCGACCCGTATCGTAACGGTGCCGTCGGATGATCTACCACCTTGTTACATGTATCTTGATGGGATGTGCGGGCTGGTGGTCGAATGTGTTGGAATATGTGTCCTCCGACAATAATGCGATCACAATTGTCGATCATATTGATCACATATTTAAATCTCATAACAAAAATACGAAAGGGATGATACATTACATATATAGTCAACTGGTCCACACATATCGGTAATGATTGGCTGGCTAGAGTTTGACATTACTGTCGTGCGACGGTGGTGATCAGTTGATCCCTTGAGGTCACACCTAAAAGACGATTCCCTTAATTGAAAAAGGTTAATTAATTGTATGTCGATACAGATTAATTAATTCCTTAAAATTGAACAAATTATTATCATAAGAGAAAAAATGACATCTTATTATAATGTGATTAAATAAGATTTTATTTAGTAATTTAAAAAGTAATCTTACTAAAATTAATCGGTGTTTGCGAAACACGCGAGATGAGAATGATAAGTTAGTTATAATTACAAGATGTTGTGAATTATACTAACTAGTATTTAAATAACCACTTTATGTGGAAGTAATTTTGAATTACTAGTCAATTTGTTAAATGTGATTTATTTAATTTGTTAAATATGCATTTTAAATTAAAACATGACATAAGACATGTCACATGTCAGATGACATACAATTGTACAATTGACAAAAATAAAATGGACTCCATATTACATATGATAACCGAAATTGGTGGGCTAATTTTAGAAGTTTTGTCTTATTCATTTGTCTTATTCATTTGTCTATTACACTTGATAGTGACATGACAATGACAAAGCATTACACTAATTTGTCTTGTGAAGACAAAAAGGAAAAAGAAAAGGGTCCTAATACCCACCCTACCCACCGGTTTTTATGGAGTATATTGAGAGATTTTTCTCTCAATTTTTCTATTCTCTCATATTTAAAAAAAAATAACATTCTCTCTCTTGTTCTTCATAAAATCAAGTTTTATGAATCAAATTTGTACAAATCAATCACTAATAATACTAATAGTAGTATATGAGTATTAGTAACTGATTTTAAGGTAAACCACATTACAAATATCTAGTACATATTATTTTGTGGGATTTTGGGATAGTCTTGGGTGCTACTTATTGGAGGGCTTCTATTTTGAAGTCTTGGATGATCTTCCTAATGTATTTTCTAGCTCAAGAACAAATGAAGGTAGGAGACCTTCATTTGTGCCCATTTGGCCGATTTTTCATGGTGAGAAAACGATTTTCTCATCTCTTGTTATTTATGTTTGCATGCATAAGATCAACTATTTATTTTATGACTAAATAATTTCTCACATATATGAATATGTAAAATAATGAGATTATTGATTTCTAACAAGTGGTATCAGAGCCTTAGGTTGTTTGCATGCAAATCGGTTTATAGTTTTTCCGAGTTATATGATTAACATACAAAAATAATTAAATTGGTTTTATGAAGATAAACCTTACAATAAATTTGCATGTTAAAAGTTTCTGATCGTAAGTGATTTTTAGGATATTTTGGTTTATTTATGGATTTTATTGTTTATTTTATATAATATTGACATTAAAATGTGATTTTTATGATAAAAATGTCATTTTTGGACGAAAATTAGCTAAACTTCGATTTTATCAGTGGTTTTTGAATATGTTTTCACATATATTATCTACTGATGGCCTATAAATTTTCATAATAAAATGAGTTGTTATGCTCGAAATATGGATTTTTCAAGTTAAAATCCTATTTAAATGGGAAAATAGGTTAATATGAGTTATATTTCGAATCTGGTCATGGAAATTTAGTATAATGTCACATGCAATTTTACAAGATGTGTGTAAAATATTTGGCTATAATAAAGTCTTTATGCATGATTTATGAATTTTTGATGAAAAATCACATAAATAGTGACTTTAATTAGTAAAAAATGCTAAAACATACTTCATGAATAAGGAAAAACGTCACATGTTGCATTTTATCATATGTTTCAGATCTAAAAGTGAAAAGTTGATAAAAATAATTTTTCTCATATTTTTATGGTAATAATTGATAAATCCGATAAACCGCAACATTGTTTTTCTCGATAAATTTTCGAAATTTTTAACCTATGTTTTGAATATTATGAGTATCATGGTATTTTTCCAGAATTTTCATGAGTTTAAATTTCAAAATTTGAAATTATTTGAAATTTTTATGATTTAATTTGAAGTTTATGGCAAAATTTTGTATTTTGAGTCCATTTATGAACAATATTAAGAAATATAAGTTAATTATTGTCAAATGTTAGTGAAGACTAATTTTGAGTCCTAAGATGGTTAGGGTAATTAACTTGTACATAAATTTGAATTTATGTAATTATTGTGATTTTAAAAGGTTAAATCACGCAAATCCGTAAAAACCGATTAATATACGATATTGGCTCCTTAAAGGTGATTTAGCATAAAATTGGGCATGTTCATACATATTATAATGCTGCATTTTATTTATTATTGTCATATTTTAATTTTTATGTAATTTTACTTAGTATGGCCTTAGTTTTAATTGGTATTACCCGAAATGTATGGGAATATCGATTCGGTTGTAATTATTGTGATCTCGTATCACCGTTTTGTAATTTAATAGATTTATTTTTATTTTTATTAGAAATGTATAATAGGAAATTATGTAATTCATTTTGTAATTTAATTATTCCGGAGTTCCTTGAAGACGGTGCCACTCGAGAAGGCGATCCTTTAAAGAAAGTGTTGCCTTGAAATGCGTGCCAAAACCGAAGTTCAAGGGACCAAAGGAGTTGGTTTCCGAATTTGTAATAGTTTATTAGATTTACTATTCTAGGAAGGCCATACTAAGATTTTATTTATGCTTTGCATTTTATTTATATGTTGCATGCATCGCTAAATCGCCATAACTAAAACATGCATTATCATTAAATCATGTCTATCGACCGTGTCAATTACAATTATCGTAGTTCACCACTTTAGTTCACTTAAAACGTGATAGATAATAAATTGACATGACCTCTCGCTAAAATAAACAATTGAGACTTAGCCTTACCAAAAAGTAGAAATCATGAAAACCTATTTCGTGAGGGAGTGCACTCGGCCACACCGGGGTACAAACCTTCTTACGTAGGGGAAGTGGGTGATAAATGTCTATCCACCGAATTTATGTTAATAAAGAGAATTTCGGCACACCGTGCCCTAAGTTAATATGAATTTGGATCATGGACACATTTATTTGAAATTTGGATTGAACTCAACGAAAGTATTCACGACGATTTCCGGATGTGTTTCGGGCTAAAGATAAATATTAATGTAATTTTATCGACCAAGAGTTCTAAAATTAGAATCGATTAAAGAATTAATCCACCGAGTTATATTAATAAAGGGTATTTCGGCACACCGTGCCCCAAGTTAATATGAATTTGGATCTTGGAATCATTTATCATAGTTGGGTAGAGGTCACTATGTAAATGCTTTACTTGTTATTTACAAGTATTATTATAACGATGAATGTTTTATTTTCATTATTCCGTTATCATATTGTTCTATTTCTTTACCACAATTCATATACGATATCCTTTCGATTTTTGATTCAAATCTCCATTAAAACATCATAACTAAAGACAAATATGTATTTTCTTCTAAAACCTCATATGAACCATTGCTAAGGATCTCTTGTGAAGAGTATAGATAAAAGTTATTCGTGATCAAAAGGATTTTTGATTCTTGACTAACATATCTACTTACAATGAATTGTTTCTCATATGCTTAATTGTATTAAGTACTGTTAAACGTTATATCATTTTGGTAACTAGATTTGTTGGAAATCAAAATTGACCAAAATACCGCAACCACTTCAATGAAAGTTTTAAGACTAAACAAACAAATGAAGAGCAGTCTTCATGAATTTAAATTTTGCTTCTCTTAGCAAAGACTCATTGAAATGAGTGGGAGCATTCTTTTAAACCGTTAAGAAAAGGACGAGGTTCAAGAAGTAAAGATTAGAATGGAATTGACAAGACAAAGGTAAAAGTAAAGACTAAACCTATCAATTCCAATCGATAAAGTTCCTATTTTAGAAGTGTTGGACACTAGAAAGGAAACTACCCCAAATTATTGAAGAATCAACAAGTTAGTTGTGGGACATCTAATAGAACCTTCTTCTTTAAATGTTTATTTGATTAACATAAATTTTGCTAGTACTACTTCGTCAATATTAGAAACCAGTGGAGGTTTTCATCATTGTATACGATAAATAAGATGATTATAATATGACGACTAGCATCAAATAATATTGAGAGATAGAGTCTTTGTGTAATCAATCTAGTTTTAGGTGTATAGTTGTACTTAATTATGACTATTAAGTGCATAAACTCTAAATAAAAATATAAACTTGTTAAGATACAAAAGAGGTTTCACTTTTGTGACCCTATACACCACGATTTGATGTATGGCTAGCCCATTATCAAGGTGAATATATTCTAAACCAAACTAGAATGATACAGCATGTAGATGATGCAAGACTCAAAATAGTATCCCATGATTAAACCTTAGATTCTGGAATGATGAACGCAAAGAGTTATCAAGTACTCTTGAAACCATTAGATCTTATGGTATATGCGTATCTTGTATTCAAAGCAAGATGTCTCGTGCCATTTGGTTGAAAAGGAGATCGAGGTTGTAAATCATTGATCCAAAATAGGTTGATCATTTTCTTTTACCAACGATTTAAGTTAACGCTAATGTGTTCACTTAATAAGGTAAATAGAGAAATCTTTGAAGAAGTTCAAAGAGTTCAAGGCATCACGATTTAGTCGTGATGGGATTATCAAAGTGAAGACTTTGATATAAGCCAAATGAAATGTGATATAGTATCACAAGTTGATCTCTCTTAGCACGCATTATAGGATAATGTGTGGTTGGATAAAGAAATCAAACGCTATTCGATATGGTTTGGACTTCAATCAAGTTACTTTGAGTTACTTGATCCTTTTGGGGATTTTATCATTTTGTCAAAATTATTTTTCCACTAAATCTAAAACGAATCATATGAGATATGAAATGGTAAGGTACCATGTTTTTAAGTTTTCAAAAGAAACAAATGCTCATTTTTCCTTATTATAATCACGAGTTTAACGGGTTTGTGGCTCGTAAAGCTGTCTTTCTAAAATACAAGTTTATTTCTAGAAGACGGAGTGGGAGAAATTTATCAAGAGCCACAAAGAATGTTATGTCGCAAGAAACTGGTCTTTCTTGGCTACATGAGACGTTTTGTGTAGGACGTTGTTTCTTCAAAACCTAGGAGGTTAAAGTCATCACTTGTTGAAGATGATGAATTAATGTTACTTTTAGAAAGTAAAGAGCTTGCAACTTACAAAGAAATTGTTTGATTCAAGTTGATTACTTCTGGAAATTGATGAACATATGACTTACATGAGAGTGTTTAAGTCACAACTCAATACAAGGCTTAGAGCCATGAAAATCCGAAATAAATTCCAAGTGAATTGTTAGATATCAAAGCTTGATTGATGGCAAAGGGTTTTGCACTAGTTGAAATGCTTAAGTCTATTTGGATCTTCTTAGGGATTGTGTTTCATTATGATGATATACATATAGCAAGTGAATCTAAAACCCACTTCTTCAATTAGAAGGAATGTATCCAATACATGTCTTGAGTTTTGTAGATTCTTGCAATCCTAAGATAATGTGAAACTTAAGAGAGGGTCTTAAGTAGGACATCAATGAGTTGGAATCAATGTTTTGATCATGTTATAAAACTTTTTCGATAAGTCGAGAAGTTGTGTTTATACATGGAGTTTAGTGGGAGTTACGGAAATTTTAATTAGTCTTTAATATCCGGATTTATGGAGATAAATCTGCATGATATTAGCATCAAATAAGAAGTCTTATGTTGATAAGATTCATGACTAGTTCAATCAAGTTGAACATATTTGATTGATTCCATTTGCTTCCGCTGCCGGATCAATTAAATAAGTAATGATGTATAGCACTTCATATACTTTGAGTATGATGAATTGTTTCAAATCGAATTTAAGTAATAGTTACCAAGTAAACCATAAAGATTACCCTTAAGTGCTTGTAGAAGCATTAAGGATGTAAAGCAAAGTGTTTTTGATGCAATTTTGTGTAAGGGTGTTACACAAATGACAATTGACAATTGAGATTGCGAATGGTTTCCGACAAAACCATAATCAAAACACATTAGGATGGTTTAGGAACCATTGTGGCTATGTTATTTAAGAAATAGATTTGCTAGAATCGTTCTAGGCAATAAAGAACAATGAGAGATATTTACAACGGAAATTGAGTACACTTGCAATCATGAGATGTGCAAGAAGGATGAGTCCCGCACACTGTGAAAACAGTGGGAGTTGTTCTAAGAATAGATGGCCTATGTCTAGATTGGATCTAGACACGTACTCAGAAAGTTTTGTAATGCAAATGTATATGTTACAAAGGAAAACGAGTATGTATTAAGGTTGAGTTAGGTACAAGAAGTTGATAAAACCTACTAACCAAAGCCTTCTCATAGGCTTAACATGATAAGTCATGTCATATGTCATTTCAATTGCATTGAGATGAACAACTACATATAAGATGAAAATGGATTATAAAAATATGAAGTAGTAATCAGGTATTGACTCTTCATATGTGATAATAACATTTGTCGTTCGAGTTTTTAAATCTAAAAACTCCTTTTATACTTTGTTACATGCAAACGGGCTGTAAAGACAATATTGAACCCCGTTAAAGTGAACCTGGATTAACATGGTACTCGCCCATAGTCACTTGTATGAGGTGACGTCTCGAAGTGACTAGAGTGTGATGCGATTGATGGCAAGTTCAAGTGCCATAGAGTCATGTGAGATGACTAATCGATCACATAGGGCGGGCATTAGGAACACTTTGTCGGGCAAAGTGACCGCTTATAGAGTTTCGGCAAATTTATATAGCCTGGTCGTGGCGAGAGCTACTATAGTATTCTAATGAGTCGATTCTTTTGACTAAAGACTGTTCGCCTAAGATGGCACAGTTTCAGATTAGCTTTGATTTATGTTACTACGACCTTCGTAAATGGGGTCAAATGGGCATATTTTGGGTTATGATGGTTGTGGCTAGTCGAAGGGAATAGTGCGATAGGAATTGTCCACCCCTTGTCGGGGTTAAAACAATATCTCAGGGCCACTCGAGGAGTAATGAACGGAAATACGTGGCCACGCTCGGAAGGTATCGTGGTAGATAATTCCGGTCAATCGTTATTCTCCAGATCGAGGAAACCACTCTCGATAAGATCACTTGCAAGTACGACCCGAAAGACACATTGCATTGAGTGGGAGATAGTAATAGGACAAGAGAATTGGTGACGCACACTTGTCGAGGACAAGTGGGAGATTGTTGGAATATGTGTCCTCCGACAATAATGCGATCACAATTGTCGATCATATTGATCACATATTTAAATCTCATAACAAGAATACGAAAGGGATGATACATTACACATATAGTCAACAGGTCCACACATATCGGTAATGATTGGCTGGCTAGAGTTTGACATTACTGTCGTGCGACGGTGGTGATCAGTTGATCCCTTGAGGTCACACCTAAAGGACGATTCCCTTAATTGAAAAAGGTTAATTAATTGTATGTCGATACAGATTAATTAATTCCTTAAAATTGAACAAATTATTATCATAAGAGAGAAAATGACATCTTATTATAATGTGATTAAATAAGATTTTATTTAGTAATTTAAGAAGTTATATTACTAAAATTAATCGGTGTTTGCGAAACACGTGAGATGAGAATGATAAGTTAGTTATAATTACAAGATGTTGTGAATTATACTAACTAGTATTTAAATAACCATTTTATATGGAAGTAATTTTGAATTACTAGTCAATTTATTAAATGTGATTTATTTAATTTGTAAATGATATTTAATTTGTTAAATATGCATTTTAAATTAAAACATGACATAAGACATGTCACATGTCACATGACATACAATTGTACAATTGACAAAAATAAAATGGACTCCATATTACATATGATAACCAAAATTGGTGGGCTAATTTTAGAAGTTTTGTCTTATTCATTTGTCTATGACACTTGATAGTGAATTGACCATGACAAAGCCTTACACTAATTTGTCTTGTGAAGACAAAAAGGAAAAAGAAAAGGGTCCTAATACCCACCCTACCCACCGGTTTTTATGGAGTATATTGAGAGATTTTTCTCTCAATTTTTCTATTCTCTCATGTTTAAATAAAAACATAACATTCTCTCTCTTGTTCTTCATAAAATCAAGTTTTATGAATCAAATTTGTACAAATCAATCACTAATAATACTAGTAGTAGTATATGAGTATTAGTAACCGATTTTAAGGTAAACCACATTACAAATATCTAGTACATATTATTTTTTGGGATTTTGGGATAGTCTTGGGTGCTACTTATTGGAGGGCTTCTATTTTGAAGTCTTGGATGATCATCCTAATGTATTTTCTAGTTCAAGAACAAATGAAGGTAGGACACCTTCATTTGTGCCCATTTGGCCGATTTTTCATGGTGAGAAAATGATTTTCTCATCTCTTGTTATTTATGTTTGCATGCATAAGATCAACTATTTATTTTATGACTAAATAATTTCTCGCATATATGAATATGTAAAATAATGAGATTATTGATTTCTAACAGAATGGCGTCCATTGTTCCACTGATCTTGATGAAACCTTGACGAGGGGCGTTTGGGGGGGGGGGGTCGCGTACTCGTGGAAGGGATTCTTGGCGGAGAGAAGGCCAGAGCTTTCTTGACGGACTGTCGATGGTCCTTATGTAGCTCGGTTTGGGTGGCTGGCTTCTTGGCGAGGATTAGACATCTCTTGGATGTTCATAGCTTCACTCGAGCTGCCTGGCAGTCCTCTTCCTTGGTGGTTCTCCTTCAGGAGAGGTCCTTCCCTACTCGGCTGGAGCTCCAGAGACTGTCCGTTCGTCCAACATTGGTGCTTTTCCGCGGGGCATGTCCTTACTTTAAGGTCAGTCCATGTCTTCGGGTTTTCGCCGGTCTGGAGACCTCTCTCTTCAAGGCTTTCGGCTTCTCGTCGCCCAAAGGAAGATTTGCTTCCTCTATTTGGGGGTGAGCTTCGGGTGAGCCAGGGAAGTTAAGTCAAAGGTTTGCTCCATGTTCCATTCGAGCCGCTAGTTCTCTAGATTCTTACGGTTGTTGATCTAGTGGTGGCTCGCTCCGTGGGCTTCGGGTGAAGCGTCCAAAGTACTTTGTTACTTTGTCGAAGATCTCATACTTGAAGATCTCATGCCGATCGTTGTAGCTTTAGCTTTTTCATTTGTTGTCTTGCCTTGTACAATCGGCGTTTGTAACTTTTGGAATGCTTAGAATTGTATTGAATAGAATAACGATTTCTGTCCTTCCATTTTTTTTTCTGTCTCTGGATCTTTGATTTTGTGGACCTTTACACAATCATTTGAACAGGTTTCATTGGGTCTCCTCCTCTTTACTACTCTGGGTAGTTGGGGGGACCGCATTGATTACCCGTTTTTGCCATTTATGGGCCGTCCGGTTATTATCTCGCTATAAGTGGAGAACTTTCAACTCGAGGCATGATCTTGTCATCCCCTGTTTTCCCAATCAGTTATTCCTTCTCTCGTGTTTAGCTTATGCCTTGTTTCTTTTTCGGGCTTTTGCTTCGACTTCGGAGGAAGAGGATTATGGCTGCTTTATTTACCTAAGAAGGAGAGGCGTAGGCGAGCTCAGGTCTATTTGTTAGCTATGTTGTATCAGTTCGCCATCTTTGACGTGGATAAGGCAAGGGCCGAGGCTGATGTTCATGCTAGGGGTCAGACTCTTGATCCCTTGTCTTCTACCAGTAATTTGTCGACCTCCTCCTTTATCAGCTTCTTTTTCTGTCGACATGTTCCTTTTCTTCTACTTGACCGGTTTGGACGTGGGGTCCATTTTTAGCTTGCGAACGATGACCTCCTTGCTTACTCCCAACATTGCTTTGGCGGAGTATGCGAAGACGTCCTTGTTTCTTTCAAGTACTCCGATCATTTGGTCTCTCAAGGTGGGCGACATGTCTTCACCGATGATCACTGAGCGTCCAGGGCCAAG
Organism: Silene latifolia; assembly: GCF_048544455.1. NCBI lineage: Eukaryota > Viridiplantae > Streptophyta > Magnoliopsida > Caryophyllales > Caryophyllaceae > Silene > Silene latifolia. Next base: position 54,866 of record NW_027413256.1, read on the forward strand.
GTCGACTATGGTAATCCTTTCCCCCCGGTACTGTTCGTTTATGATCAGTCGACTTTCCCTTGCTCGTGCTCGCCTCTGCCTCTGATGTAGGGTGCTTGGAGCTCCTTTGCACCTCTCAGCAAGAGTTGTTCCCGGCCATACCAGGGTTCGGCTCGCCTCTCTTCTTTGCTGAAGAAGTTTGCTTGAACGCCATTACGTTGCATGATCTCGAGGAGATCTGGTTCCCGTGAAGCTTTCCTACTCTTCCGGCATTTGACACGTATACAAATGTCAGTGCCCGGACGGACATTACTGCATTGATCTCACCCAGGTTCTGTCTTCCAATCAGGGCATTATATGCTGATTCAGCGTCGATCATTGTGAAGGTGGCTTGCACTCTTCATGACTGTGTTCCTCTGCCGAACCTAATGGGTAGTATGATGGTCCCCATCAAGGCCGAAGCCTCTCCCAAGAATCCATATAGTGCTATGCTGGTCGGCTTAAAATGCCGAGGTCCGAGCCCGAGCTGCTCGAAAGCAGGTTGGTACAACAGGTTGATATAAGCTCCAGTGTCGATCAGAAATCTTCTGACTGTATGGGTGCTGATCTTTAGGTCGAGTATGAGTAGGTCATGGTGAGGAATCACTATGCACTTGTGGTCGGACGCGTTGATTGTCAGGTTGGGTACTTTGTCGACTGACACGTCCTTCAGCATGTTCCCGACTTGAGCAATTAAGTTCTGGAGGTCTTCCTTGAGCTTGTTATGCGTGGAGCCTCCGATGTCTTCCCCTGTGACCATGTGGATGATAGGAGTGCAATACCATGTCTCATCGGCGCGTTCCTGCTCTGGTCTATATGAGGTTTTGTACTTCCCCAAGTACGCGCGGCCCATGAGGTCATCTATTGCTTCCTTGAGGTGTCAGCACTGGTTCATATAGTGGTCGTTACCCTTGTGGTAGTCGCAATACTTGTTTCCATCGCCCTCCTTTTTTATCTTAGGGGGCTTTCTCTACTTCTTGTTGTCCTTTTCTAGAGTGTATACTTCTGACATCCTCCTGTTCAGGGGAGTGTGATGTTGGAAATGCGGGAAAGGATCTTTGTCTTTCCTCTTCGGTCCCGATCTTTCTTTGGCACTCCTCCCACTACTCTGACAAGGTGCGGAGGTGATGCCTTGGTTGAGCTCCTTCCATGCACTAGAAAAGTGTCGACTGGTGCAAACCTCTTCCGATAGTCCTCCTTTCTGATGTGTCCGTCGGCCGTCTCCCAAGCTTCAACGAGGCTTTTCGCTGGCTTCCGGAGCATCTCGCTCTTCAGGGCGCCGTCTCTTAACCAGTGGGTTAAGACGAAGATCGCCATTTCATTGGCAAGGCCCTTGATTTGCCGACTTTCCAAGTTGATACAATGAATGTAGTCCTTCATTCGCTCTTCGCTTAATTGCTTGAGCATGAGCAGTTCGATTGTTGTCCTATCTTGCCTCCTGTTGCCGGCGTACTGGTCCCTAAAATGTTTGCGCAAGTCCCCGTAGGATCTAATTGATCCGTCCGGCAAGCCTCTGAACCAGAACTGCACGAGCCTGACCATAGTCACCGTGAAGACTTTGTACCAAACAGCGTCGTCTGCGTCCCACATTTCCATGTAACTCTCGTACACGGCTAGGTGGTTGTCTGGGTCTGTCGTTCCGTCGAACTAGACTGTTGGCATCTTGATTTTTGGGAGTTTCGTCCTTCTAATCATTCCATCTAGCGGGTTAGGTGTGGGAAGATAGCTTGCTTACGGCGACCTCTCTTGGGGTCGCCATGTACCCATCTTTATCTTGCCTTTCTCGGTCAACCGGGAGAATACTTGTGGACATCGGCCCACCTGCAAGCCCACCTCGATCCGTGGACATACAACGGTCTTTTGAAAGCCACACTCGGCGGCGTAAAAAATGCTTTCGACCGGATCGTTTTAGATCGGTCGGTTTCGTCTCGGTAAGGGTCTCGAAACGATTAGAGATGTTCGGAGTCGCCACTTTATACCTTGGTCAAATGAAGCACAAAGAAGGGTTTGACATAGGTACTAAAGATAAGGAATCGTCCCTCTTTAGTATCCTATCTCTAGAATGACTCTCGTACGCCCTGGATAAGGTCGTCCACTATCCAAAGTTTCTGAGTAAGAGGTGAAGGTACGTATTGGGAAGCCCTTTAATCAGACACCAAATCCCGCCCACGGTAGCGGCCTCTACTGATCGATCTTGGTTGGTTGAATGCAAAAGTTGATAAAACGGTTTAAATACATGAATGCGCATCCAATAATTTAAACCTAACATGTGAGACCTTTCTAAGTCGGTTGATTTAATCCACGTATCAAGTATAAGATGTCGAGTTGGATTAATGGTTGATTTGCATGCAAGACGGAAATTAAACATCCATTTACCGTATTAGGTTTATGGTGCATAACGGGATCCATTTGTCTTAGTAAATCATTTTGCAAATATGGTTTTGAATGAGCAAATAGTCATCTGATCTGTCCTATATCCGGGTTGGCCGGAGTCGTGATCGTCCTAGACTAGTGTTGGAAAGTTAACAGACCCTACACCAGGCAGCCAAATAAGGCGTGAGCCTGTTGGCGACGTAAGGGGGTCTCCCCTGGTTTGAAAACAGTGAAAGAAATGGCCTGTTTAGGCGTGTGTCAGTCAACGGTTATATGACGTGATCTGACCATTTGAAAAACGTTTATAAAATGTGTTGAAAATGGGTATTTGAACCCATTTTGGTTTGAAAGGGCCGTTTAGGCCACATTTGTGTGGATTTGAAGAACGGGACTTGAATAATCATCATTGTTTTGACGATATTCGGTGTCGGGTTCAACTTGACAAGTTTGACATGAATAGTTTTGAAAATAATTATGAACTAATTGTTTTAAGTTCATTTGAATATAATTAGTCAATACTCATCATCGTACTCGGATTAAAATCCGACATGGTATTGGGAACCAAAGATGACTTTGTGTTGGTGACTAATACATTTATTTGAAAATATAAAGAAATGATGAAAGGCTTTAAAATACCTTTCAAAATGTAAATAAATGAAATAAAAGGCTTTAAAATACTTTTTAAATGTAATTAACCAAATATTATTACCGAAACACGGATTTAACCGTCATGGTATGAGGAACCAAGGGTGTAAAATGTTTCATGGTTAAAAACAAATAAAATAAAATAAAAAAGGTTTGAAAATATTTGAAATGGTAAAACCGATTACAAATATGAAAATGGATTAAAGGGGAAAGACGAGAACAAACATGGTTGAGTTCTGACTTGGGCACCCCATTGAGGCGCGAGCCTATGTGCACAATAAGGGGCTTCTGCCTCAGACCAAAACTCGGTTTTGGCTCGTCTAACCCATGTTTTGGATCGTGTTATGCATGTTTTAGCATGTTATAGGCATGAAATCAGTAAAGTCATGATAAAAGAAGGATTTTTACACCCTCATACTTACATGTTTGGTTATGGCGAGAAACCGACGTAAGTGTAACAACTCGTTTGGTCGGAAAAGACTCTGTTTAAAACCGTTTTGGTAAGTAAAAAGAGTGTTTTATTAAGATTAGTGACGGTGTAGTGGTCGAAGTGGTCGGTCAAGTGATTTAATGCACGATGACGGTACAAAACAATGTGTGAGGCTTGTATTTACGATCGGTAGGTCGTAAATACGCGTCGGATTGTGACTTAAGAAGTCGAGTCGAGAATTTTAAGGGAGAAAAGAGGGGGCGGACACTCGCGTAAGTTCTCAAATGGGGGCATTTGAGGGGTATTTATAGGAAAGTGAGTGGTTGTGTGAGTTTTGAGCGACGTGGCCACCTGGGCTGCTCAAAGAGGCGCGAGCCACGTCGCGGTTTTTCGAGTTGTCCTGTCACTTTCACACAAGTGCAATCATGATTTGTTCTATCCTAGGATTTGTAGTCACATGTTTGGTACTTGAACATTCATGAATCCGGGAAATATTAGTATAGAAGCCTTTGAATGTTTTGTTTTTGGTGGTTGACTCGGTTTGACTCGTTGTTGGAGTCGGGATTTGAATTTGCGTCAAAGGCTCGCCAGCCATAAGAAGGAGTCATACCTGAGGCATTTTCGGATATGTCCTTGCACATTTGGGACAAAGGCTCGCCGGCTGTGATAAGGAGTTGTACCCGAGGCATCTTCGGGATATGTCCTTGAGTTGTATCTTGTTTGTGGACAAAGGCTCGCCAGCTGTGGTGCGTATGTGAGTAGGACTCGCCAGCCGCGATGCATAGTAAGGCTCGCCATCCATGATGCGTAATAAGGCTCGCCAGCCATGGTGCGTAATAAGGCTCGCTACCATGGTGCGTAGTGAGGCTTCCCAGCCATGATGCGTAATAAGGCTCGCCAGCCAAGGTGCGTAGTAAGGCTCGCCAGCCATGGTGCGTAATAAGGCTCGCCAGCCATAGTGCGGTCGGTTAATTGACCGTGAGAATAGCCGCGTCGGATGGGCTTGTTTTGAAAGTAGCGGACTCATGATGCCGCCGTGGAAATAGTGAATTTGAATTTTCACTATCACTGTTTGTAGATACCCGTATCCGTCGATATTGGAATTTACAGAGAACCCGACAAACACCCGATGATGATAGGACACATGTATTTATTAGTTGTCATTGTCATTATTTGGGTTCGTTTTACGATGTAGAATGGGCGTCGTCGATGAAGTATTTTATTAATTTAAATGATATTTAAATTAATGTTTTTTTAAGTGAGTTCATTTTATTAATTTAAATGATATTTAAATTATGGCTTTTTTTAGGTGAATTCAATTTATTTTATTTTATTTTGAATTTATTTTCCCAAGTTTATTTTATTGAAAATAAAATAAATATTTGATTTGAAAAATCATTTTATGAGTATATTTGGTTTGAAAAATCATTTATTTTAATGTGTTAATTGATTTGAAAAATCGATTTAAAAATCGAAAAGAACTCGTTTCAACCCCACGTTTTTTAGCTCGGTTTTAGCTCGGTTTTTGAGCCCGTTTCCTATACGAGTTGGCACGAATCTCGAGTACACTAACCAACCTAGACCACTACCCATCCACCCCAGTTCGAACCCCCTATCCACGTACCCTCACCCCTTACTCAAGATCTATGGTTTGTGGATCCGTCTAAATACCATTGGATTACGAGAGTCATTCAAATCGAGTGATATAGGGTACAAGTCTTTATCTTTAATCACTCGTAGTCGATTGGCTTTATGCTTTTCGATGAAAGGTGTAAAGTTGACTTGAACGGTTCCAAGTTCCCAAAAAACTTGGTGGCGACTCTAATATGTCTTAATTCGATTCGAAAGAACCTCGAGTCGATTATGCCTAGTGTGGATCCCGCGGACGCAGATTCCCGAGGGCCTTGTCCACGATTTGGCGACTCATTTGGGGAAAAGAGGACTAGTTACACTTTGTTTCTAGGGTCTTTTCCTCCGAGGTGAAACTTGAAAAGAAAGTGTTGGAAAGTAAACCATTACTCATAGTGCTACGATTCATGTATAAACCCTTAAGGACTTGCCGGGCCGTCCCCAGCGTTTCTTCGTGATGTGTGGGGGCGACGTCCCACTATGCTAGGAAGCTGCACATTGCTCGCTTCCACTTCACCTCGCGTGGTTCTTGATGGTGGGGACGATCTTCTAGGTACTCTACCTTAAGACACCTTGCTCTATAAGACCGCAAAGGGATGGAGGGCATATACCTTCTTGTAGAAGACTTGCCGAGACTTAGAGATGTCTAGGAGCATACATCCTTGTAACATGAGAATGACAATGTGCAAATTGTTTTCCTGAGTCTTTTCGAAATTTCCCATGTCCTTTTCAAAACCGAACTTTTGAACAACTTACTTTCAAAATAGCATGGTTTTAAAAACGCGGAATCTTTGCCCAAATAGGACTAGAATTTTCGGCCCAAAATGAGCTTTTATAGCCGGCATGCTGCCCATTTCAAATCTCATTTTCGAATCAATCTTTCGTTTTTTTTTTCAAAACCAATCCAAAATGCTTCTCGAACCTCAACCAAGCATGAAATGCGTCAAGTCGTGTCCAGGTCATGGCCGTGTTAGGCCGGGTGTGTTTCGTTCTAAGAGTCTAGAACACGACCTTGTTGGGTCACCCAAGCTCACCTCTTGGGCCTTGAGTCATGTTGGTCGACCTTTTGGTCTAGGATAGTCCACAAAAACGCCCAAGCTAGGCCATTTAGGGCGTTTCACCCGAACCTATGGGCTATGTTAGTCCAATCACGGGTTTGGCCACACCGAGTCTGGTTTATAACCGATTTATGACAGTTTGAGTCATGTCGTTTTGTCGAGTCTAAAATGAACCAAGGTCTAGATCCAACCGTGAGTCGAACCTTTGGTTAGTCAATCTCAAGTCGAGTCTTTGTTTGAGTCAAGTTGGGGTCGTGTCCTTAAGTGTGCGGGGGCTCTTACTTTAAATATTGACTCAAGACGGAGTTTTCTTGTAGAAAGGCCGCCAAAAACCCGACGTCAAGCAATGGAAGATGTTAACAAGCTTGCGAGGCCGTGAACCTCATGATGACCCGCATGGATGCAATTGAATCTAAGCTGGGTGAAGATTCCCCTCCATTTACCCCACCTCCGATCGATGCGGAGAAACGGTTCAAGTTCATCGAAGACCGTCGAAACTCTCCCGGGGAAGAACATCCACTATGAGAATGCTAGGGCCTATGCCCCGATTCGGGATAAGTTGCCCACGAACATGGTACTCACCGACATCCCAAAGTTCAAGGGCACCGAAGATCCGTCTACCATGTTAAGGCCTATAAAGGGTACTTAGCACTTGAAGGGAGTACCTGCTTGACATGCTCTCTGAAATTTTCGCTCAATCTCGGATGAACACCCGAAGGCGTGGTTCTATAATCTTGACCTTAAGAACTTCCCCACTTTCGAAGATATTACGGTGGAGTTCTGTAAGCACTATGCTGACAATGTTGAGATTCAAACCAACATAAGAACATTGGAGGTGATGACACAGAAAAACAAAGAAGGCTTTACTGAATTCCTTGCAAGATGGCGCGCTGAAAGCGTGAAGTTAGCCAAGAAGCCAGACGAAGTTGAAATGGTAGATAAGTTCGTAAAGAATCTACGACTTATTTACCGCAATGCTCTGAAATACCAGAATTTTGGCTCTTTCAAAGAATTGATAAGAATCGGGATAAAGGTAGAAGATGATGTCAGAATGGCAGAGGCTGAAAAGCCGAAAGGGTACCAAGGGGCGTCATCGTCTAAGGGCAAGGCCCCAGCAACGACCCATTTAGATGAAGGCATCAATCTCTTAGAAGGGCAATCGAAGAAGCCGCAGCGCCAAACACCTAGGGCATTCACCGATATCGGATGCACTTATACATACGCTCTTCAAACGCTCATAGCCCAAGGGAAGCTGAAGCCTATTGGTCCAACTCCGGACCCTCCCGCTGATCAACAAGGTAAATGGTATAAACCAAATGCCTATTGTGCCTTTCATCAAGGGAAAGGCCATGATACTGAAAGGTGCTATCGACTGAAGCACGAAATCCAAGACATGATTGAGAACGGAACGCTCCCGATCCCAACTGTTAAACCCAATAACATCACCAATCCATTTGGCGATCACGCTAACTTTGTTTCTGTCGAAGACAATGTCGATTATTCCCATCTTATCCGCCCATGTCACTTGAAAGGGGTGTTTATCGGGAAAATATTTGTGGATTGCTTCGAATTCTTGCCAAACCCGAAGAATGAAATTCAAGTCGGGAGTCTCGCTCTAGAATGTACTCCTCTCGTTAACGAAGTTAATAAAGGACAATTCGATTCACCAACCTTCATCACTGGCGTAGATCCTCAGAGGACTACCTCGGGATGGAGGCAAACCATCACAAGGATCAAGGACAAGAGCCGAGCATCTAAGTTGACAACTGAACAAGGGAAAGCTCAAAACTGGATTTGAAAATTATGAGTCGGATCTGTTTTCTTTTCTTAGTCGAGTCGAGTCTAGGACTTTCTTGAAGTTAAGTCGTTTGTTCCACGATGACCTAGGGTGTGTCCTAGGAATCGTTCCTTCGAGTCTGTTAAGCTTTTCTCATTCCAATAAAAAGTTGCAGTTTCGTTTCCAAATATGTCTTGTTTCCAATCCTCAATCATTCCGAAACATGATAAAACGCACAACACACTCAAAGGAATCCCTGGGGTAGAAATATGTCCTGTTTCAAAATGTAAGGTAGACTAGGATCCCGTGTTTGATTCCTTTACCTATTCCATGTCTGGCGGTAGAAAACCTCCATCAGAACCAGTGCTTATGACAAGCTTTTAGATGATTCTATGACGAACCCTAACTAGCTCCTTGTTTCCCCTATCGATGACGGAAGACAAGCCTTTCCCCAACAAAATCATCCCATCTCGAAGAGAGAAGATATCAACCCGTTCTAACAAGGAATTGTTAGTTCTTACCCAAATTAGTTGGCGAAGCCCAGTTTTCAAGGTGTATCCATTTATGACTAAGAGAATGAATAGAAGATCATTTTCAAAGAGAGAAAAAAGATGAAAAAGAATGAAAAATGAGAAAAAGAGAAAAATGAAAAAAAAATGAAAAAAAAAATGAAAAAAAAAAGAAAAATGAAAAAAAGATGAAAGAAAAAGAAAAAAAGAAAAAAAGATGTTGAAGTTATTGCGGAATGCTTTTTGGTTGAAGGTCGAAGTTACGGAAGCCAGAATTCAAGTCAAGTACCCATAGTTGAGGTTCAATGGGCGAAGCCCAAAAGATTAAGTAGTAACCTCTTTACCCTCTAAGTGCTTCTTGAGACAGTTACAAAGGGATAGTCGGGAATTTTGAGAATTATTCCGCTTGTGTTGTTACGCCCAGCCTTTAGGGTCCAGACATGGATATTTGAACCCACATCATTTTCCAACCCATTTGCACTCGGGTTTCATCAAACCCGAGACACCCATTCCAACCACATCAGCAGCCATAGCCCTTGGCCTTAGCACCACAAAACAAACCTTCAAAATGATGGTTAACCATTCCAACTTGTTTTTACCAAGCTCCACATCCCAAAAGATTCAAGCCTTTTACACCTAACCCCAAACACGGGATTTAACGGTACTTTACAGGCTAGAATGGGATATGACATGATACCTTAGGTGAAACCTTCGAGTGTGTACACACAATCAAAATGCCAATTTAATGCACCTTGATCGAACTACGTCGGATTTGATTTTGCTCCACGCGAATACGTAGGCAGTCCTTCAGAATAAGGGATTCAATCCACTCATCAACCAAGTTGTCATCTTGTAAGTTTATTACGGGTTTTAACTAAGTCCAAATGAAGCCACCTTTGTTTGAGTCGGTCTTAGCACTCGATGTAGGCTAGGATAAGGATATAGATTCAGATGAGTAGTGTCAAGTCTCGGAATGAGCTTTATCTAATGGTGTAGGCAAAGATGCTCAGTCAGATAGGTGTGAGTTTTTGTTGGGAACAGAAAATATAAAAAACCCGCTGAAAAGAAAGAAGGCGTGGAAGAAAAATAGTAAAAGCCCGCTGAAAAGAAAAAAGGCGGTGGTAAGAAATGATGAAAACTCGCTGAAAAGAAAGGAGGCGAGGAGAAGAGTGACAGGATGTTCCCAACAGGAGTGATGTGTGATGTCCAAGTGTTCTCATAAAATCAGTCTGTGTTTAGTTTCTGGGCGAAGCCAACGTTGTTGCTCTGTGAGTTTAATCCACCTTGTCAATGCCAAGTGATCTTGATTCCCATGTGCCCTCGGGAGCACGCCCATGCCATACGATATCTCCCTCCCAAGTTCGACGACCTTGTGATTCCCATTTGCCATCTTTTGGCGCCGGAATGGCCAATTTACATTTCTACCCCCAGCGAGTCCATAATTGAATTTAAACTCGTGCACACTTGCGGTTTTTTTTCCTTTTTGTTTTACGGTAGCGGGCTACGCCCACGTTTGTTTACGGGTCATACAGAGTGTCTGAGTCGTATTTCATGCTCACCGATCAAGGTTCGATTTCAAAAAAATTTCAAAATTTCAAAATGCCAAATATTTCAGAATTCCGAAATTTCAAAAACTTTTTGCGAGTTATGGGATAGATGATCCAAGTAGTGGTACATTTCAAGTCAAGGTTCAAATCTCAAAGTTCAAAATAAAATTTTGGGTCGACGACCCAACATCCAAGTGATTCATTTCAAATTCAAAATTTGGGTCGATAGCCCAATTATTCAAAATTTTCAACATGTTCAAATTTCGGGTCGATGACCCAGTCTTTCAAATTCAAACCTCGGGTCGATGGCCCAATATTCTAAATGATGTCAAAATTCAATTTTCGGGTCGATGACCCAATCTTTCAAATGATCCAATTTTAAGATCGATGATCCAAATGTGCTTATGTGATGATTATTGCTAGTACGTTTTTGTGTTTCAAATGTAGCAGGATATGCTTCAACTGGGGGCTCTAAAGTCTTCGACTTTAGAGCCATTGCAAATCAGGGGGGCTACGAAGCCGTTGGCTTGAGACCATTATCAAGATGTAGAGGATGATATCCACCAAGAATTCAATTCAATACAAGAGTACGAAATGGAAGAATTCCGTAGCTGAAAGCGGCGGCAACCTCCTCGGAAAGTCCCGTCCCATTTGGGCACCTGCCAGCAGATGATAAGCTTTGGGCAAGTGTCAACAGATGATGAATTTTGGACATACGCCAGCAGATGATAAACTTTGGGCATGTGTCGGCGATTCTTAGAACTACGACGCGGGTTTGATTCCGTCAGAAACGGATACGTAGGCGCCTAAGGATAAGGCTCAATCCACTATTTATGCAATTTATGGGTCGATGACCAACAACGATAATTGGACACAACAGAAGCAAGAGTCAATCCCCAGCGAAGTTTCAGGTATGATCTCTTCTTATGGCTGGCGAGCTTATATACGCAAGTCTAATGGACTATAAACGACCCGCAGAATCCTCAGGTCGAAAGGGACCTGGGGTATACTTTGACTTTCGCCTTGTCCAAGCCTCAGTCAAAGTGGGGGCTCTGTAGATACCCGTATCCGTCGATATTGGAATTTACAGAGAACCCGACAAACACCCGATGATGATAGGACACATGTATTTATTAGTTGTCATTGTCATTATTTGGGTTCGTTTTACGATGTAGAATGGGCGTCGTCGATGAAGTATTTTATTAATTTAAATGATATTTAAATTAATGTTTTTTTAAGTGAGTTCATTTTATTAATTTAAATGATATTTAAATTATGGCTTTTTTTAGGTGAATTCAATTTATTTTATTTTATTTTGAATTTATTTTCCCAAGTTTATTTTATTGAAAATAAAATAAATATTTGATTTGAAAAATCATTTTATGAGTATATTTGGTTTGAAAAATCATTTATTTTAATGTGTTAATTGATTTGAAAAATCGATTTAAAAATCGAAAAGAACTCGTTTCAACCCCACGTTTTTGAGCTCGATTTTAGCTCGGTTTTTGAACCCGTTTCCTTTACGAGTTGGCACGAATCTCGAGTACACTAACCAACCTAGACCACTACCCATCCACCCCAGTTCGAACCCCCTATCCACGTATCCTCACCCCTTACTCAAGATCTATGGTTTGTGGATCCGTCTAAATACCATTGGATTACGAGAGTCATTCAAATCGAGTGATATAGGGTACAAGTCTTTATCTTTAATCACTCGTAGTCGATTGGCTTTATGCTTTTCGATGAAACGTGTAAAGTTGACTTGAACGGTTCCAAGTTCCCAAAAAACTTGGTGGCGACTCTAATATGTCTTAATTCGATTCGAAAGAACCTCGAGTCGATTATGCCTAGTGTGGATCCCGCGGACGCAGTTCCCGAGGGCCTTGTCCACTTGTTTTTTAAATAAGCGGGTTCCGCGAGGAAGCCCCCTGTCGACATTTTGAAGGAATAGTGAATTTTGAATTTTCACTACTCGTTTTTGAATTTGAAGTGGCGGTTTTAATCGCCGTCTGTTTGAATGTTTTGAAGGAAATAGCGAATTTTAAATTTCGCTATCACGTTTGCAGTGACGGTTTATTTGCCGTCGTCGACACGTGAAGGAAATAGTGAATTTGGAATCTTCACTATTACGTTTGAAGTGACGGTTTATGTGCCGCCGTTGACATGTGAAGGAAATAGTGAATTTGGAATCTTCACTATTACGTTTGAAGTGACGGTTTATGTGCCGCCGTTGACATGTGAAGGAAATAGTGAATTTGGAATCTTCACTATTACGTTTGAAGTGACGGTTTATGTGCCGCCGTTGACATGTGAAAGAAATAGTGAATTTGGAATCTTCACTATTACGTTTGAAGTGACGATTTATGTGCCGCCGTTGACATGTGTGGGAAATAGTGGAATTTAATTTCCAACTATTATTTTGAAAATGACGGTTTTAATTGCCGTTGTTTTAAATTTGAAGAAATAGTGAATCTGAATTTTCACTATTATTTTGAAATTGACGGTTTTAATTGCCGTCATTGAAAATTTGAAGAAATAGTGAATTTTGAATCTTCACTATTATCATTGAAGATTGAAGAAATAGTGAATTTTGAATTTCACCATTATTTTTGAAATTTGAAGGGAAAATGGCGGTTTTGATCGCCGTTTGTTTGAAATTTTTGAAGGAAAATAGTGAATTTTGATTTCACTATTTGTTTTTGTATTTGAAAAATGACGGTCCTTAATATCGTCATTGAAAACTCGAAGTTTATTACGGGAAATTGGGCCAAAGCCCAAAATTATTTGAAAAGAGCAAGGGAAGGCGATTTAGGCGCGAGCTACAGCGAACCAAGGGAGCTTCCCTATTTTTCCGTAAAAGACGCGAGGATGGTCCGCATATCATCCTCATTCATTATCTTCACCTTTCGCAAAAATCCGCCATTGAAGGACCTTTGTTTGCTTCCATTCGTGCTATCAACAATAATGTCATCTCAAGGTATGTATTTCCTCTTGAATCCATTTGAATTTGTTGGTTCTTTAGCTGAATTGAATTAGGGCGAAAATTTTACCCTAGAGAATCGATTTGGGCGTTTTTGATTGAGCCCATTTCAAGTGAAATTGATGATTGCATTAGGTTAGAAACCTGTTTAAGAGTATAGGGGCGCTTTTAGTTTGCATTTTGGTCCCCGTTCCTGCTCCCTATGCTCGAAAAACGTGAGTGAGGTGGAGAAACCGTCTCATCTCACAATGCCAAGTTTATTTGCTTGGGTAGTGGGTCCCACTAGGTTGCATTGTAGTCGGGAAAGACCGTATTTGCCATTATGAACCTTTGTTGGGTATTGTGGGCAAAATTGGAAATTTTGCCTGTTGTGACGGTCTTATGTTTGACAAAATAAGCGTCTGTTTGAGCTTGAATTGAGCCATTTTGCCTTGAAATGGACCTTATTGGTAGTTTAGGTCGCTTTGAGGCGTAATAAAATCACGTTTGCCTTTTGCGGTCGTTTTTTGAATTTTTGACCGGTTTGTACTCAAATTGGCATATAAATTGCCCTTTTGAGCCGTAGAAAAATTCTCCATTTTATTGGGAATGTATTTTGGTTTGTTGGCGAACCTTGTGTAGGTCTTGGGGTGCCGTTTTTTGTTGTGGTTGTTTTGACTCATCTTTTGCTTGAAAAGAAGGGCGAGTCGTTTTTTTTTTGTGCGTTTTTTTGCGAATTGTTTTTGTTTGGCTAGGTTAAGGCGGGATTGCCCTTGTTTTGCTTTGCAGGTTGTTGTTTAATTTTTGGATTTGTCCATTTTACGCCGTCATAATGCCGAAATTTCGGCTGACGTTCGTTGTTTGCAGGAGAATGTTCGGGACAGGTCGGGTCCCTTGCTGCATCTCTTGAGGAGTTGTTCAGGGCGGGGCTGGTTAGCACTCCGGTTAGTGTACCCGTCGTGGTAGTGCATGATGCTTCCGAGGAGGAGGGACTCCCTATGGAGACTGTTGGGGCCGAGAGGGCCGTTGAGGAGCCCGTCGTTGGGGCCACCGGCGCTAGGAGAGCTCAGACTAGGTCTGAGGCTGGTACCTCCGGGAGGAGAGTTTCTACGAGGAGGCAGACTCCTCGGCCGACCAGCCGGACGTTACAGAACGTCGCTAGGGTCATTGAGAGGCCTCCCATCCGTCACGTTGAGTCTCGTGGGCCGAAGAGGCGGAGAGCGGAGACAGTTGAGGATGACGCTGACGTCGCGAGTTGAAAAACTAGACGGGCTACAGCCCCGCGGGGGCTGAACCTACGGGCGGCGCCTGCATGGGCCGAGGGTTTCGACGGTAGCCAGTTGTTGCTTTGACTGGATAGGCACATCTCCTACCGTGCTCACGAGGGCTTGGTGAGTCGTGTCCTCTGAAACTTCGTCGTTTTTGAAGTGTCAGACCTGAATAAGTGTTCTGACGTTGTTTGTTTTTTATTTCAGGAGATCGGCACCATGAGGACTTTCTCGGGCTTCACTACCTGCTTGGGCCTTTACGACGTTCTCTGAGCCGGGACAAGGGCGTTGATAGAGAGGTCGGCTTTTGGGCCATTGGTGGCAGCTTGGCGGGATATTCACAGGTCTTCGACTAGGTCGAACCTGTGTCTGATCCGCGCCATGTTGGACCGGTACTGGGATACGACGTCTTCGTTCCACATGGAGTTCAGGGAGGTCGGTGTGACCTTAGAGGACTTCGCCATGATATCCGGCCTCCCTTGTGGCGAGACGCCCGTTGAGTTTACCGAGACGCCGGAGAGAGTGTCTTCTCCTGTGGTTACTCATCTGATCGGTACTGCTTTGCCAGAGCCTTCTGACATTACTCCGTACCTGATCGCGAGTTCGTATGTGAGAGACCACTTTAGAGAGAGAGTGGCGGGTGTTGCTCTGGCGCCGTTGGAGAGTCCGGAGGCCGAGGCTAGGGCTGACGCGCAGGAGGCGCGGTTGTGGTTGTGGTACTTCTTAGGTGCCACGTACTTTGGTGACAAGGGCGAGCACTTGTCGACCAAAGTGCTTCCTCTCCTTGCCGACCTTGACACTTTGGGCCGATTCGATTAGATTCGCCAAGCCTTGGCGAGTTTCACCTGGTACATGCACGCAGCGGTGCGTCCGGAGGTAGTGGAGGATGGTAGTGCCCTTACTTTGGTTGGTACCGGCCTCATCTTGGAGGTACGAGCATTTTTTGTAGTTTTTTTTTTTTTTTTTTAGTTTGATTTTGATTTTGATTTTGGCAATTTTTGAGAAATTGGCTGATTTGTGTCTGCTGTGTTTGATTACAGGCTTGGTTGTACGCTTACTTCACCCCTCTGCGCCGGGGACCCACGGGCGGTGTCCCTTCGACCTACCTGCTTTGTGAGGGGTTGGACGGTGGCTCGGAAGAAGTCGATTAAGTCGACTTACGAGGACTGCAGGCATCGCGTGAACAAGCTTCGAGTTGCTGACGTAAGTCGTTGTTCCTTACTCCTTCTTCTTTGTAGAATTAGATAGAGATAGGATGACTAGGTAGCTTAAGAAGCCCCCAGTCGGCTGAGTTGCTTTGTCTTGAATGCAATTTGTTGGGTGGCCTTGGGAGCACTACACAGACGTACAGGCCACTGTCAGGGGGCGTCTGCGGCCTCGCAATTCCTGGCGTTTGTACTTGGAGACGGCGATCGAGCCGGTTTGGTACCTGGGTGAGCGTTTAGCTCGTCAGTGCCTTACCGAGATCTTCGTGGTACCGGTCGACCCGCCTAGGGTGTTGTTCCAGGGGTCAACCTCCGACGAGGTTGAGGAGCACCTTCACGGTCAGGGAGGTGAGGCGTTGTTCCTACGGGACGTCGACTACGACACCTTCCGGTTGTTGAGGCTTGCCTGGTATCCGATCGAGGTATATTTTCCTCTATTCTTTTGTTTTCCTTGCCTCTTTTGATAGGAGGATTTGTTATTTTTGACGCGGATCCAAATTGTAGGGAGTCGACTTGCGTGAGGACTCATTTGATTTTCCGCGCAGAGACCACCTTTCAGAGGCCGGGTGGTGAGGAGCTACAGCTGCGCTTGCCAGAGCCTGCGGTCGCTGAGGTGACCGACGTTGGCATGGAGTGGAGCCTGATCGTCCCGAGGGTGAGTTCTTGATCTGAACATTTTCCTCATTTATGTTTTTGCCTTGCATTGTATTGAAGGACCTTTTTTAATGTAGGTGACGACCGTTAGCCATCAGGCTTTGTGGCGGATGGCTAACCGCTGGAGGGCGCTTCTTTGGTGACTTTGGCTGCGAGGGAGGCTCGGCATTCTCGAGGTATTTTTGTGTGTTGTTTTTGTGTATTTTGTGTTGCATTTCACGTTTTTAGATCTTGATGACCTGTATTGTGTTTTGTAGGGTATTGCGGATCCAGCAGAGCTTGCTCGGGTCCGCGCTGAGTTGGATGTAGCCAGGTCGATGATTGAGGCCCAGGGGTTGGGGATCTCTCGTAGAGACCAGGAGTTTAGGCATCGTGAGGACGATTTACGGAGCCGAGACGCGGAGATTGCCTCTCTGAGGGCTCAGTTGGCTGCAGCGGAGAAACTTCACGTTGACATGGAGCGTGAGACGCTGGAGAGTTCTCGAGAGAGGGAGCCTGAGCAGGTGGTAGTGTCTGCGTTAGCGGCGACATCTCGTAAGACCGGGACTGGTCCGACGGGAGGCGCTGAGTAGTTGTAGTAGCTTGTTCGTGTCTTGGACTCTTGTTTGTACATATTTACATTTTGCGTGAGGCGGTTTGTATATATGTGTTTTTGGGTTGTAGCTCATTTTGTGATTTTTGGCTTTTTTGTGTTGTGTTTCGGAGGAGCGTTGTCGACTGTCAATTCCCCTTTTGCTTTGCACTAGTTCCTGCATCGTTAGTGTAGAAAACAGGCAACAGGTAGCACATATGCATAAACGCAAACACGTAGAAAAGCATTTGATTGAAAACAAAAATTTAACCACGATGACTTGAGGTTAAAAATTGAATTTTGGAATTTGAAATGAATTTTTGAAAATTTTTGCGACAAGTCGTCACGTTTGGATTCCAAAAAAAGGAATTAATTTGAAAATTGAGCAATTAACTCGTGTCTTGATTTAAATTGCGTTGAAATTATTGAAATTGATTTGTGACTCGAAAAAATTCAAATTCAAATTCAAACCGTCGGGGATGAATTTTAGAAAACAATTTTTACGAGTGTATTTGATTTGATGAGGTCAAGACTCGAATTTGTGAGTGCTTGAATTTTTGAGGAAAACTGACGTCATGTTATCAATTTTCGATTTTATTTTTGGCAAAGATGCAAAAAAAAGCGAAAAATTTTTGGAATTTCGACTGACATAGAAACGATCCGTCGCGGATCGGGGCGACTATCCCTTCCCCCCTTTAAAAAAGAAAGAAGAAATCCGTATGTTTAAAGCTGCGTCATGGAAACCGTGTCGGATTTCGTAAAACGCGAAAGTAAGGAAATGTGAGTGTGAGGAAACACAAAATGTCCTGGATCATCCCAAAGAGGCGCGAGCGTTGGCGCGGAGGTTTGAGGTGTCGGGAGAAAACACAAGTTGAAAGAGACAAGTCAGAGCGGGAATCCTGGGAGAGGGCCTAAAGAGGCGCGAGCAGTCTGGCGATGGGAGCCAGTTTCCCCCTTTTCTGAAAAACGCGCTGATCATTTTTGTATAAATAGTGATGTTTGCGCTTCATTGTTTCATCATCCGAAACACAAAACATCTCTACAAAACTTCTTCTTCTTCCACAAAATATTTCATGGATGCCTTTGAGAATGCGTTGCGACAATGGTGCCGGGATTTGTCGCCACCCGAAAAGTATCAACTCATTTGTATGGGAGTTGGTCAATTGTTGGTGCTCCGTCAAGTCAAGCTGCAATCCTCATTTCTCGAAGCATGTTCTCGGTTTTGGGATTCGAAATACCACGTTTTTGTTTTCCCGAAAGGTGAAATTTGTCCTCTTGCCGAAGAAGTTGGAGCCATTGGTGGGTGGTCGGGTTGTGTTCCGGTGCTTCCTCCGACTCGGTTGTGCTACAAGGAGAAATTTCGTTCCATGTTGGGTATGTCGACAAGTCAAGTCAACTTTCTTCTTGCTCCACATGGTGTGGATATGTTGGCTCTTATCAACATCTTTTCAAACCGATTAGATGCCAATGTTTCGGAGGTGGCTAGGAGAAGGGCTCTTGCCTTTTGCCTTATCCATGGGTACCTCTTTGTTGATGTTTTGAAGAAGGAGGGACCTAAATGCTATGGTAGCATGACCCTTGTACATGTGGTTGAGCAAATGGAGCATGGTAGAGATCCATCATGGTTGGTGCTTGGCGAGATCATCCAAGCTTTGGACAAGGAAGGCTCTTGTGGAGAAGCTCCCTCATTTGGATCCCCAAGGATCCTCCAAGTGTGGCTATTAGAGAGGCTAAGGTATGTAGAGCCTCTGGTTGATTCTGCTTCTTATTCCTTTCGTCACCTTACCGTGAGGAAGAAGTTGTACTCGGATAGTTTTGCTTCTACCGAGGCTTATTGGGCCGCAAGATTGGCGGAGGAGGGTGTTCCTCACATCCGTTGGGTGGTGCCGTGGTGGCACTTGAGGTCCTTCACGGGGTTGCCCGCTTCGGGTGCTAGTCCTCATTCTTTGATGGTGGTGGGTTTGAAGGTTGTTTCCTTCATTTATCCTGAAAGGCTCATGAGGCAAATGGGGCGTCAACAAAAGGTGCCCGCTCAAGATACCCTTGTCCAAGAGAATGTTTTCCGGAACTCCGAGCTTGTGGAGGTCTTCGAAAGATGGTGGGCCACTCGGCCGCTTTGGGAGTTACCAAACCCCGTTGCCACGACATGGGTGACTCCCGCTTATGTCAAGTGGTCAAGAGCTCCGTCCTTGGAAGAAAGGTCCAAATTCCGTAAGGACGAGGTTGTCGACTTGAAGTATCGAGAGGTTGGCAAGGCCAACCATGCCTTCTTTGAGGAGTATGTTGATGGAGCTAGCCCCGATGTGATAAGACTGTTGGAATATGTGTCCTCCGACAATAATGCGATCACAACTGTTGATCATGATGATCACATGTTTAAATCTCATTATAAAGAATACAATTGGGAAGTAATATTGTTATTGTCAACTGGTCAACATATATCGGTAATGATTGGCTGACTAGAGTTTGACATTACTGTCGTGCGACGGTGGTGATCAGTTGACCCCCTAGGTCATACCTATAGGGCAACACTCTTAATTGATTATTTAATTAATCGTATAACGTTACGAGTTAATTAAATTATTTGAAAATTGACGGACGATTTTGGAAGTAAAATTTACGTATCATATTAAAATGTGATTAAATGAGATACGGTCTGAGTAATCGAATTGTATCATTACTCGGATGAAATTATTGTTTAAAGAAACAATCGGAATTGAATGAATTATTATAAATACAATCTGTTGTGATTTATAAATGGTAAAATGTTTTGGTACAAGTAATTATGAAATTACTAAGTCAATTTTTGTATGTGACGTATTTTTAATAATACGTTGATTTTTAATATGATAAAAATACATAACAAATTTATGTGACATATTGACAATTGACAAAAATAATATGGATTCCATATTACCCATATGGACCGAAATAATAAGAGGAGGGTTAAGCTAATTAATTGTTTAAATTAGTGGTAAACATAATGATTGTTTACTTTAGTAGCCATGCAACCCTATTATGCTTTGTGAAGACAAATGAATGCATGCATTGGCTCCTCTCCCACTTCCCTTTTGTCCGGTTTTTAGAGGAAGAAAAACCACTTGGTTTTTCCTCTCCTTTTACCATATACTCATATGTTTATTCATATTTTTTCATTCATACTTTTCACTCATCTAAAATAAGAGTTTTAGAGAGATAATAAGCTCCCATTCTTCCTTCTTCAAAACCGAAAATAATTAAGTGTTTATAATATTTTTAGATCAATTTTCTACTAAATTAATATTGTACTAGTTCCTATAATATTAATTTTATTAAGAGAAAGCCTTGGGTATTAAGCTTAGGGAGAGATCCTATACTTGGATCTTGGTTCTTCCATTAAAGGAAAGCTCAAGAACAAAAGAAAAGGAGATTTCTTTTGTGCCCATTTGAACTGAAATCACAATGTAAGGATAATTTCTTCTTTATTTTGTTAATTAGTTTGCATGCATAAAATCCATATTTAATTTTATGACAAATTAAATTAAATCATATATGAATATGTAAGTATATAGATCTACTTTTCCTTCAATCGGTATCAGAGCCACGGTTGTTTGCATGCAAATCGGTTAAAAGTTTTTCCGAGTTATAAGAATAACATATAAAACTTGTAAAATTTGTGTTATTATGATATATCACGAAATTAATTCATGCATGTTAATATTTCTGGTCCTAAAATGTTTTAGGATATTTTGGTTAAATTTACGGATTTTTATTGTTCATTTTATACAATAATGACATTTAAATATGATTTTATGAGTAAAAATGTCATTTTCGGTCTAAAATTAGCTATACTGCGAATTTTCCAGTGATTTTTGGATATGTTGTCACATATATTATTTTGAGATAACCTGTAAATTTTCATAATTTTTGGACTTGTTATGCTCGAAAAATGGATTTTTCATTATTAAATTCGGATTTAGGTGAAAAATAGGTTAATATGAGTTAAATTTCGAATATGGTCATAGAAATTTAATATGTTGTCACATGCAATTTTACAAAATGTGTGTAAAATAATGGGCTATAGTGAAGTCTTTTTGCATGATTTATGGATTTTTGAAGAAAAATAGCATAAATAGTGACATTATTAGTGAAAAATTAATAAAACATGATCTATGACTAAGGAAAAACGTCTAATGTTGCATTTTATTATCTTTTTCAGATCTAAAATTGAAAAGTTAATGAATATAATTTTTCCCATATTTTTATGATTTGTTTTTAGTTAAAAATCGATAAACCGCAACATTGTTTTTCCGGAAAATTTTCGAAATTTTTAACCTAAGTTTTTTGAACATTATGAGTGTCATGGTATTTTTCAAGAATGTTCATAAGTTTAAATTTTGAATTTTGAATTTATTTGAAACTTTGTGATTTATTTGAAGTTTATAGCTTATTTTTGTAATTTTTAGTCCATTGATGAACAATTTTGTAAATATGAGTTAATTATGGTCAAATTATTAGTGAAGACTATATTTTGAGTCCTAAGAGGTTAGGGTAATTAACTTATGCATAAATATGAATTTATGTAATTTTAGTGATTGTAAAATGTTGAAATCACGCAAATCCGTAAAAACCGAGTAATATACGATATTGGCTAATTAAAGGCGATTTAGCATAAAATTGAGCATGTTCATACATATTATAATGCTGCATTTTCTTTATGATTGTCATAATTTTAATTTATGTAATTTTGAATTATGTAATTTTACTTAGTATGGCCTTAGATTTTAATTGGTATTTCCCGAA
The DNA here is from genome assembly GCF_048544455.1 of Silene latifolia. NCBI lineage: Eukaryota > Viridiplantae > Streptophyta > Magnoliopsida > Caryophyllales > Caryophyllaceae > Silene > Silene latifolia. Next base: position 76,291 of record NW_027413256.1, read on the forward strand.
ATGTATGGGAATATCGATTCGGTTGTAATTTTATTGTGATCTCGTATCACCGTTTTGTAATTTAATAGATTTATTTTATTTTAGTTACAAATGTATAATAGGAAATTATGTAATTTTATTCATTCCGGAGTTCCCAAAGACGGATTTCTTCAAGAATGGTGATACATAAAGACGGTGTTACCTCGAGATGCGTGCCACAACCGAAGTTCAAGGGACCAATGGAGTTGGTTTCCGAATATGTAATAGTTAAATAGTTTTTCTATTTTAGGAAAGGCCATACTAGGATTTATTTATTTTTATGCTTGCATTTTATTTTATGTCGCATGCATCGCTAAATCGCCATAACTAAAACATGCATCATCATCTTCATCGAGTTTATCGACCGTGTCAATTAAAATTATCGTAGTTCACCGCTTTAGTTCACTTAAAACGTGATAGATAATAAATTGACATGACCTCTCGCTAAAATAATTAATTGAGACATAGCCTTACCAAATAGTAGAAACCATGAAAACCTATTTCGCGAGGGAGTGCACTCGGCCCTACCGGGGTACAAACCTTGTTACGTAGGGGAAGTGGGTGATGAATGTTAATCCACCGAATTCATGTTGATAAGGGATGAATCGGCCCTACCGTGCCCAAGTTGATATGGATTTGGATCATGGACACATTTATTCGAAATTTGGATTGAACTCAACAAAAGTTTTTGATAAGGGATGTATCGGCCCTACCGTGCCCTTGTCGAATGTGTTTTGGGCTAAAGATAATTGTTAATGTAATATTATCGACCAAGAGTTCTAAAAGTAGAATCGATTAAACGTTAATCCACCAAGTTATATTGATAAAGGATGAATCGGCCCTACCGTGCCTAAGTAGATATGAATTTGGGTCTTGGAATCATTTATCTAGTTGGGTAGAGGTCACTAGAAAAATGCATAAAACTTGTTTAAATCATACATTTTTACGAGTATTATTAAAACGACATTTGTTTTACTCCTTATATTTTGTTTTGTAGACCACTTCTTTTTCTCATAACAAATGGCAACACGAACTCCAAACGCCACACCTCTCGCTAGTTCATCATGGCTCCGATCCTTTATGGATCGATGTAAACTTGAAAAGAATGGGTCAAATTTCTCCGATTGGGATGCCCAACTCAAATTAGCCGCCGAAGGTGATGACAAGCTTCGTTACCTTACCGAGGCCTCTCCACCCGAACCTACTACTAGGTCGACCGCCGCCACTAGGGAAGCATATGAGGCTTACCAAAAGGAGTCCGCCGCAATGAAAAATGTCTTGATATTTGCGATGGAGGCGGACCTCCAAAGGAGAGCCTTTAAAATGGGCAATGCTAATGAGATTTACTCCAAACTTGTGACAATGTTTTCACAAGCTCCGCGGATCGTCCAATATGAGGTGGCCGCGGCATTCTTTGATCTCGACTTCAAAGAGGGCCAAAAGGTTAGCCCTCATGTGCTCAAACTCATGGAGCTTGTCGAGACCTTGAAAATTCAAAAGGTTGAAATCCCCAAAGAACTCATTGTAGATAGGATTCTACACTCCTTGTCCAAAGTGAAAGCGTATGTTCAATTCCGGGTGAATTTTAACATGCAAGACAAGGATATGTCTCTTGAGGAGTTGCACAAGTTACTTGTGCAAGCCGAAAGGGACATGGGGTTAAATGTGAACCCTCCAAAGGATGTGCTTAACATAAGCACTAAGAGTAAGGGGAAGTTCAAGAAGAATGGGAGAAAGGGCAAGAAGCAAGCTCCCAAATTCACCAAAGCTAAGACTTGTGAAGCTAGCACTTCAAAAATCAAGAAGGGTCCTCTTGATAAATGCCATTATTGTAATGGTATGGGACATTGGAAAAGAAATTGTTCCAAATACCTTGGTGATATTAAGGCTGGAAAAATCACTCCAGTAGGTAAATGACTATCCTTCTTTTATGTTTCTAATTCAACTATGGTATTATGATGCAAAGTTGTGATAATGTATCTCCCTTTTTATTGTAAATAGGGCCTCCACCAAGCAAAGACAAGGGAAAGGAAAAGCAAGCATGAGAAACCATCAAGAAGCTAGGGATAGCTTTCATGGAGCTTTGCTTTTCATTGTCTTATTTTAAATTATGTTCTGAATTTTAGAACCTTAAGTTTCCGTGTTCGACATGGAAAGGTATTTTGGATAATGGTTTGTATTTTGGATAATGGTGACTTGGTTTGCAACCCAAGTCACCCGTTTTATCATTTATCCTTTTATGTTCTAAAATTCATCTTTAAATGCTTGCACTTTGAAACATAAGATTATTCACTTAAAGTGATCTAATAGACAAATATAATGACGGGTTTCATTATATGTCCACATGCTTAAGGCTTGTGTATGATCATTTATAAAGCGATTTTGAGTCTATGAACTCTTTTAAAGGAATGTCAATCACCAAGTACACATATAAAATCAATAACTATTAGTCTATCTATGAGATAGTTCTCCTTAAATTTCAACATCATTAATTTGTGTCTCATATGCTATCTTTGAATCTATAGTGTATTTATTCTAAAGATAGAGTGGGAGAAAAATGAGGACACAACACACAAGGCAAGATAAAATTGTGTACTTGTGTATATGAAGATCTACGCAAGAGAGAATGATTTGAATGAAGGTATATCTATTTACATAGTATGCCGAATAGATGAGATCTATGGTCTCAAGTTAGTTCTATATGACTAAAGAGACCAAGTGAAGTAATCATAAGAGTATATTCTCAAGATAACTACACGAGGAGACCAAAAGAAAGTTTTGGAAGAAAAATGACTAATGTAAAGTCTTAACAAGTTTTGACTAAGTTTATGAAAATTTTGACCAATAGTTTCAACCTTGAGATTTACTTAAGAGCCTAAATGAATCATAAGTAACATACTAGTTATGAACAATTGCAAAAGGGAGATATACCGATATCTTCAATGACCAAGTTTTAACCACACAAATGTCATCGCTTAACCTCATGATGAAAAGGGTTAAACCTCCTTTCGAAAGAGTATTTCGAAGGACGTATTCTAGATATTATTTATATTTGAATAATGACATTGCTACACATCATTATGACATGAGTGTGTTATTTAAAAATCTCTCTCCGTAAGGTTAAGATGAGACCACTTCAAAATAGGTATTTTGAAAGGATATGATGGGAACATATATGGTCTTATCCTAATAACTTGGAAAAGCAAATTATATTTCAATTCTTGATAAATTTCGATTGAGAAGTCAATTTCGAAATGTGTAGAATTGAGTGGGAGTTAGGAAATTCTCATGTGAAGACATGGAATTTAGTGGGAGCTATCATCCTTTGAATGTTTACAACTCATCACTCATTAAAGAATGACGAGCTAATACCTTCTTTCATTAAGAAGCTTTTGAGTTTTCAATTCTGGATGAAAATGGACTATGATGAATCCAATTACATCAAGGGATGTTGGATTAGTATTAAGAGATACACATCGTATCAACATTCACATAGGTTATTCATGTAAATGAAAATGGAATTGCCATTAGCAGTCATGGTCGTTCATTGAACCTATGAACGGTTGATCTCATGATTATTAGTAACTAATGTTTCCGCCATTAGAATAATCATGTACATGTCCAATTATGAATCATATGCATAAGAGCATGATGATTGATTGGTAAGCCATAATAGAAACGTCATGAATTCTCGAAGAGAATCCGATGAGCGATTTCAGTGTTTGACGGAATGTTCTATTGTGTGTCAAGAGGTTGCACATATTATAGAAAATCCGAACACATATAAGGATTTATGAGAATCCCAAATCTTTCAAGCCTAGAAAGAGAAATGAGAAGTTTTGGAAAGATGCTTGGTTGAATAAGAGGTTATTCAAAAATAATCTTTCCTAGTTAAGCTAGGACTTGTGAGAAGTGCTAAGCTAATAATCTTGACAAATTGTTACAAGATTCTACAAAACATATACCTAGTGCATTTGGATGGAGTACTTGATCAGTGCAAGTTATATCATTCATCACAAATTCGTTCGTTATGTGATAGTCGATAAGAAAGTTCTTTCAAGTTAAAGAACCGAAACCAAGGTCGGGAACCTTGATGTGTACTTGGTAAGATTCATGCTATAGAACATGAATGTGAAGGAAATTGCAAGTGTAAGAGGTTTGAACACATGGACACATGGCATGTTAAACTTCTATTGCAATCAATAAGTGTTTACACTTACGATATACATCACAAGGTTGTAATGTGATATTGACTACCCGAGTGTGATGTCGACATTTGTCGTTTGAGTTCTTATTAACTCACCTTGTACATTGTTATATCCAAACGGGTTGTGGAGACAATTGAACCCCGTTAAAGTGAACATGGATTAACATTGTATTTGCCCATAGTTACTTGTATGAGGTGACGTCTCGAAGTGACTAGAGTGTGATGTGATTGATGGCAAGTTCAAGTGCCATAGAGTCATGTGAGATGACTAGTCGATCACATAGGCAGACTGTTAGGAACATTTTGTCGGGCCTTATGACCGCTTATAGAGTTCTGGTAATTTATATAGCCTGGTCGTGGCGAGAGCTGCTATAGTATTCAAATGAGTCGATTCTTTTGACTAAAGACTATTCGCCTAAGATGGCACAGTTTCAGATTAACTTTGATTTGTGTTACTACGACCTTCGTAAATGGGGTCAAATGGGCATATTTTGGGTTATGATGGCTGTGGCTAGTCGAAGGGAATGAGTGCGATAGGAATTGTCCACCCCTAGTCAGGGTTATAACAATATCTCAGGGCCACTCGAGGAGTAATGAACTGGAAATGCGTGGCCACGCTCGGATTGTATCCATGGTGGATAAATCCGGTCAATCGGTTATTCTCCAGATCGAGGAAACCACTCTCGATATGATCACTTGCAAGTACGACCTGAAAGACACCTTGCATTGAGTGGGAGATAGTAATAGGACAAGAGAATTGGTGACGCACACTTGTCGAGGACAAGTGGGAGATTGTTGGAATATGTGTCCTCCGACAATAATGCGATCACAACTGTTGATCATGATGATCACATGTTTAAATCTCATTATAAAGAATACAATTGGGAAGTAATATTATTCTTGTCAACTGATCAACATATATCGGTAATGATTGGCCGACTAGAGTTTGACATTATCGTCGATGCGACGGTGGTGATCAGTTGACCCCTAGGTCATACCTATAGGGCAACACTCTTAATTGATTATTTAATTAATCGTATAACGTTACGAGTTAATTAAATTATTTGAAAATTGACGGACGATTTTGGAAGTAAAATTTACGTATCATATTAAAATGTGATTAAATGAGATACGGTCTGAGGAATCGAATTGTATCATTACTCGGATGAAATTATTGTTTAAAGAAACAATCAGAATTGAATGAATTATTATAAATACAATCTGTTGTGATTTATAAATGGTAAAATGTTTTGGTACAAGTAATTATGAAATTACTAAGTCAATTTTTGTATGTGACGTATTTTTAATAATACGTTGATTTTTAATATGATAAAAATACATAACAAATTTATGTGACATATGACATGTGACATATTGACAATTGACAAAAATAATATGGATTCCATATTACCCATATGGACCGAAATAATAAGAGGAGGGTTAAGCTAATTAATTGTTTAAATTAGTGGTAAACATAATGATTGTTTACTTTAGTAGCCATGCAACCCTATTATGCTTTGTGAAGACAAATGAATGCATGCATTGGCTCCTCTCCCACTCCCCTTTTGTCCGGTTTTTAGAGGAGGAAAAACCACTTGGTTTTTCCTCTCCTTTTACCATATACTCATATGTTTATTCATATTTTTTCATTCATACTTTTCACTCATCTAAAATAAGAGTTTTAGAGAGATAATAAGCTCCCATTCTTCCTTCTTCAAAACCGAAAATAATTAAGTGTTTATAATATTTTTGGATCAATTTTCTACTAAATTAATATTGTACTAGTTCCTATAATATTAATTTTATTAAGAGAAAGCCTTGGGTATTAAGCTTAGGGAGAGATCATATACTTGGATCTTGGTTCTTCCATTAAAGGAAAGCTCAAGAACAAAAGACAAGGAGATTTCTTTTGTGCCCATTTGAACCGAAATCACAATGTAAGGATAATTTCTTCTTTATTTTGTTAATTAGTTTGCATGCATAAAATCCATATTTAATTTTATGACAAATTAAATTAAATCATATATGAATATGTAAGTATATAGATCTACTTTTCATTCAAAGACCACCAAAGAGAAGAAGCTCGGGTCCCAAGAATATGGTGGACCGTGCATGGGCTCGTTTCGGGCCGAACATGGGGTCTTGCAATAGACCAGAGGCCGTTGTCGTTGTAGATCCGTTGAGGATCTGTTCCGAGGAGGAAATCCATGCTAGGCGGGCCAATAAGAAGAACAAGGGGAAGATGTACCCCGAGGGAAAAGGCAAGGGTAGAATGGAAGAGTGAAGACCTCCATTACCCACTTTATTATTATGTTGTATTATTGTTGTGAGCTTTTATTATGTTGTACTAGCTAGTTATTGTGTGTTTTGTGCTAGTTTTATTATGTGAGGTGTTTTAGTTGACACCTTAGCTTAGACAAATTGTAGACTCGTCGAGCTCTATTTGTTGTTGAAATTGTAATCCCTCCCATTATTAGTTAAATAAGAGGATTACTCGTGTCAAAAATTGTGAACGCTTGTTTCTTCCATCCATTTTGTAAAGGCAATTCGGCATGAATCGTCCTAAACATTTGCACTTGGGAAATGGAATTTTGTGGGAAGGGAGAAAGGCTTATTTTGTAATTTTGTGAAAAAAGGGGAATGTTTTTCCCTTTTCTCTTTTTTTTGATTGGGAATTTTTTGTATGTGGGGGTTTTGTTGTATGGGGATGGTTGTTTTTTATTGTGGGGATGGTTGTATCCTTCTTGTGTAAGAAAGGACTACCTACTTATTCACCTGAAGAGGTGAAATCAAACCATGATTGTAGTTCGAAATGTTTTGTAAATTTGATTGGGTTTTGTGGTTGTATCCCTCATGCATAAGAGGGACTGCCTACGTATCCACCTGAAAAGGTGAAATCAAACCATGCTCGTAGTTCAGGGGTCTTTTTTTTTAGTGCAAATGGATGTTGCCTTTGACAGATCAAAGGACATTCGAAACGGGCAATGTGCCACAACTTAGACTCGATAAAATATGCAATTTCAAATCAGAACGCGTTGAGGAACTTGACTTGAAAAGGGTTGAGGTGGCTGCTAGTTGTAGAACTAGGCTAGGTCGTTGGTTGCTATGGTTCAAGGGTAGTATTTCTTGAGTTGTTCTAGGTTGGTCGGGTTTGCAAAATCCTCCCCATCTAGGTCACTCAGTCTCACTGCGCCCCCCGAGAGTATTTTCTTGACCAGGTATGGCCCGGCCCAATTGGTTTTGAATTTTCCCCTCGGATCGACGGGTAATGGTGCTCGAACCGACTTGAGGACCAAGTCGCCCTCCTGGATGTTCCTGGGTTTGACCCTCTTGTTGAATGCCCGTTGTATACGTCGTTGGTATAGCTGGACGTTGTGCAAGGCGTTGAGTCGTCGTTCGTCTAGAAGAGTGAGTTGCTCATACCTTCGACGGGTCCATTCCGCCTCAGGGACTTGACTCTCCAGTACGATGCGTAGAGAAGGGACCTCTAACTATACCGGTTGGACCTCCTCCACACCATATGCAAGGTAGAAGGGTGTGGCGCCTGTCGGTGTTCGAATGGAGGTTCGGTATCCCCAGAGTGCGAATGGGAGTTTGCTCGGCCAATCACGGTAGTTGTCTTGCATTTTCTTGATAATGGTGACAAGAGTTTTGTTAGCTGCCTCCACCGCTCCGTTGGTTTGGGGACGGTAGGGGGATGATCGATGTCGTTTGATCTTGTATTTGTCCAGCAAGGCCTAAGTTTCCGCCCGGGGAAGTGAAAGCCTTGATCGCTGATGATTTCATGGGGTACCCCATATCGGCAGATGATGTTGTTTTGGATGAACTTGGCCACTTGTTTGGCGGTCAAGACTGCATATGACTACGCTTCTACCCATTTGGTGAAGTAGTCGATGGCGACGAGGACGAAGCAATGCCCCTTGGCGCCTACCGGGTTAACCTTCCCGATGATGTCGATGCCCCAGGTTGAGAAAGGCCAGGGTGATGTCATGGTGTATAAAAGGGATAGTGGTATGTGTTGTATGTTGGCGAAGATTTGGCAATTGTGGCAATGTTTGACGTATTTACGGCAATCAGCTTCCATGGTGGTCCAGTAGTAACCTAGCCGCATGATTTTTCGGGTAAGCATCATTGCGCTCATGTGGGGGCCACATTCTCCGTCGTGGACCTCTCCTAAGACTTTTTTGGCTTTGTGATGGTCAATGCAAAGGAGGAGAATCCCTTGGGGTGTTCTTTTGTATAGTTGATTTTGGTTTATCACGAATTGTGATGCAAGTAAACGGATGGCTCTTTGTCCTCTTGGGTCAGAGTTGGGAGGGAATTCGTTTTTAGTTTTGTAGTTGAGGATGGCTTGGTATCAAGGCTCATCATGGCTTTTCTTGTCGTCGTTGATGGCAGAAATGTGAGCTGGCTCGCTCCTTCTCTCGACGCATAGGGGCATCGATGTCACGTCGTCAGGTATGTTGACGAGTGCAGCATGTTTTGCTAGGGCATCAGCAAATTGATTTTCCTCTCGTGGCAAGTGGAAGTAGTCGCCTTGGTCGAAGAACTCGGCCTCTTGATTTATCTTTGCTCGGTAGGGAGCCAAGTTGTCACTTCGGATTTTCCATGATCCGGACACCTGGTTGATGATGAGCGAGGAATCGCCGTGGACCCTCAGTCTCTTGATGCCAAGTGTGATGGCTACTTGTAGGCCGATGAGGCATGCTTCATATTCAGCGGCGTTGTTGGTGACGGCGAAATCCAGCTTGACCGAGATCGGAACATGTTCTCCCTCTGGTGATATTAGGAGGATTCCTACCCCGAAGCCTCTCAGATTAGATGCACCGTCGAAGTAGAGGTCCCATGAGTCGGAATCGGCACAAAGGATGTCTTCGTCAGGAAGTGACCATGTGTCGATCGTTGGATCCTCGTTGACGGGATTTTCTGCTAGGAAATCGGCAACTGCTCTTCCCTTGATAACCTTGAGGGGTACAAACTTGAGATCAAATTCGGACAGCATGAGTGTCCACCTAGACAGCCTTCCATTTAGTACGGGTTTTTCAAAGATGTATTTGACCAGGTCCATCTTGGAGTAGATGTGGACCGTGTAGCTGAGCATGTAATGCCGCAGCTTTTTTGTTGACCATATTAGGGCAAGGCATGTCTTTTTCCAGCTGGGTGTACCTTGTCTCGTACTCAATGAACTTTTTGCTGATGTAGTAGATGGCTCGTTCTTCGCCTTCTACTGTTTGTTCTAGCATAGCTCCCACGGCTGTGTCCGTAACAGTTAGGTACAGGGATAAGGGAATCCCCGGTTGAGGTGGCATGAGGATAGGAGGTTTGGATAGGATTTCCTTGATCCTGTCGAAGGCCTTTTGACAATCGTCGTCCCAATCAGTGTGATCGGAGGCGCGAAGCTTCTTGAATATTGATTCACAAATCATGGTGAGCTTGGCAATGAAGCGGCTGATGTATTGGACCTGACCGAGAAATTCCCGAATCTCCTTCTCGTTCTTAGGCCGAGGCATTTGTTGAAGGGCTTTGATTTTGGTTGGATCAATCTCAATGTCTCTTTTGCTGACGACATGTCCCAAGAGTTTTCCGGAGGTGACCCCGAATGCACACTTCTGAGGATTTAGTCTCATGTTATATTTCCGCAGACGAGCGAAGAATTTCCAAAGGGCGTTGATGTGGTCGTCCCGTTCTCTTGACTTGACGATCATGTCATCGACATACACCTCCACCTCCTTGTGCATCATATCATGTAGGAGAGTGGTAGCGGTTCTTTGATAGGTTGCTCCGGCGTTAATGAGGCCGAAGGGCATGACCGTGTAGCAATATGTACCTCACTGTGTAGTAAATGCAGTCTTGTGCATGTCTTCCTCAGCCATTTTAATCTGGTTGTACCCAGCATACCCGTCCATGAATGATAGGAGAGCGTGTTCGGCAGTATTGTGCACCAGAATGTCAACATGTGGCAAGGGGAAGTCGTCCTTTGGACTCGCCTTGTTCAGATCACTGAAGTCGACGCAAACCCGAATTCTCCTGTCTTTCTTTGGTACAGGCACGATGTTGGCCACCCAGTCAGAGTACTCAGATACTTTGATGAACCCATCCTTGAACTGTTTGTCTACTTCTTCCTTGATTTTCAGGGCCTATTCAGGACGCATCCGGCGTAGCTTTTGTTTCACGGGTTTAGCTCCGGGCTTAATGGGTATCCGGTGCTCTGCAATTTCCCAGTCAATCCTAGACATATCTCTGTAGGACCAAGCGAACACGTCCTTGTATTCGTGGAGGAGGTCAATGAACTGTTGTCTTTCCGAGGGGTCCAGGGTTGTCCATATCCTAAGTTCTTGAGGTGTGTTATCGGTTCCTACTTTAATAGGTTCGGTCTCCTCAATGATGGGTTTCTGGTTTCCCGTTTGTCAAGTTCTTTGGCTAAGTGAGGTGGGTAGTCACTCAAGTCAAATTCCTCATAGTCATTCAGAATTGCATTGCAGTTAGATTGAGACGAGTCATAAGCAAACTTAGCGTTCATTAAGTTGACACGAGCGAAAAGCTCGGAGAGGACAGACATCTCATGGTCAGTCAGAGGCGACACAGCATAGGAGGTGGCCCCTAGAACAGGCTCCAGGTTGTCACCTTTCATGGGAGTGGGGGTGACCCTAGTAGACTCGCCTACGAATCACCCACGACCTTGTGATAAAATAGTGGGAAGGGGACCTTGACTGGGACATCGGGAGTGTTAGGAGCTATGACAAACTCGACTCCGGCTCGGACTCAGATTCAGATTCTTATTCACGTCCCTCTTTGAACATAGGCCCTTCTCCAGTTGTGATCTTGAGAATGCGGCCTTGGCGGTCGGTCCATTTGACGGTCTTCCTCCAGCTTTGGGTAGCTTTCTCCGGGTCAGTGTCGGAGATCAAGGCGGTTGGGTCAAATTGATTGTCCTTCAGGGCGATATTGATAATGTCCTCATAGTCGAGGTGCTTGATGTTATCTTACCCAAAGAGGAGAGTGACAGCTTGTCCATCGAGGCATGACGACAGCTTAGACTCGGTTGATGCAGCTTCGGTGTTGTCGGGGATGAAGTAGCAGTCCTGGAAGAGTTCCACACCCGGGTATCTGGCCTTGGCCATAGAGTCATAGATCGGCTCCGGAAAGCCATGGTAGAGCTCTAATTCTCCCTCGAGGACAAAGTATCCGTTGAGGGTCAGATGATAGGGACGGAGGATAACTCCGTGCTTCTTGCGTTTTCGAACTAGGAGGTTCATCTCCTGGATATCTTCATCGGTAAGTTCATATCCCAGTCCGAAGGGAATGTTGGGGACCTTAGCCTGTTTCAAGGGAGGTAAGGCGCTCTTCAGTGGATTGAGGGGTAAACCCGGTAAGTAACCCTGCCGCATCATGATGCGTAGCAAACGGGTCACAATCAAAGGGTGTTGATTCATCAGTTATGGCATTCACGGCTTGGAATCCCCACATTTCATTGTCATCTTCCTCAATATCTTGGGAGGCTATTCCCTTTCTCATGACAGCTTTGATCGGGGAAGCGGGAATTGTGATTGTTTTCCCGTTGAAGGGGACCCTGATCTTCTGGTGAAGAGTTGAGGTAACTGCCTTGATGGCGTGAATCTAGGGACGTCCCAGGAGCATATTGAAGAAGGCGTCGATGTCGACCACCTAAAAACTGGTTTGCCTTTCCAGTGGTTTGGTTGCGACAGTCAAAGTGATGAGCCCCACGACCTTGCGACGAGTGCCGTCGTAGGCCCGTACCCCTTGATTTGTCGGGACCAAATCAGCTTCCTTAATACCCAGTTTGTGAGCAGTCTTGAGGGGAATGACATTCACCGCGGACCCGTCATCTATAAGGACCATGGGCACATTCTTCCTGAGACATTGCACGGTAATGTACAGGGCAAGGTTATGATTGGCTCCGAAGGGAGGGATATCATCGTCAGAGAAGACGACCGGGTTGTTCAAGTCAGGGGCGTCCCTTGTCATATGTGCCACTATTTCTTCAGGGGAAGAGGTGGAGGGCACAGTTAATTTTCACAAGGCATGTAGCAAAGCCTGTCGATGCTCAAAGGATATCGCGATCAGTTGCCAGATCGAGATCTCGGGTTTTGCCTTCTGAAGCTGTTTGAGGATTGAATTCTCAGGAGCCTTTGGTTGAGTGTCCGCATCCGGGACAACTTGGTCGTTCGTTGTTGGAACGACCGTTGGATTGTTCGGGTTCTGATAAGGGCGTCCGGACCGGGTAAGGTGACCGATCTCTTTCACCTGTTTCACCTTCCATGGGACAATATAGACATCTTCAACATCATCTCTCCAGACACCATTGATTTTAGGATCTCGAAGGCACCTTGGAGAGGTATTTCTTGGTGGGCAATTTTTGTGAGGGATATTTCTGTAAGGGTAATTTTTATGAGGGTAGTTTTTGTGAGGGTGATTATTGTGAGGGTGATTATTGTTAGGTGCATGCCAGAATGGTCGCGGGAGCAATCCATCCTGGTGAGGGTAGTTTTGGGCGCTCGGGGGGCTTTCCCTCGAGCATGGTGGTGGGGGATTGAAGATAAGTCGGCGATAGGCATCGTCAAGTCGGGTGATCCTTTCGGAGAGACTGGCTATGGCTTCCTCAACCTGTTGGAACATGGTGAGCATAGTTGCGGCACTGAATACAAATACCCCGTCCGAGGGATCTTTCTCCAAGGCATTTACCTCGTCATCAATTGGCAGGACGAGGTGTGAGCAGTCCAGAGTTGGCTCATCGTTGGAGATAGCATGGATTTCGAGAGGATTTGCTTTGTTGTTTGGCTTAGTCGGTGAGGGTAAAGGCAATTCCCCTTTCTCAATCATGTCTTGGATGATGTGTTTGAGTTTGAAGCAGGTTTCTGTATCATGCCCTTTCCCTTGATGGTACTGACAGTAGGCATTGGGGTTCCAGAAGCAGGATTTATTAGCATCGGTCGGATCCGGGGTGGGTCCGATTGGTTGTAACTTTCCCTGGTCCATGAGCCTCTTCGGGGCACTTGCATAAGTTGACCCTATATTAGTAAACACTCTCTGGGGGCGCTCAGCTCTCTTAGCAGATGGTTCAACAAGGTTGACCTCATCGATCTTATTCGTGTGGCCGTAAGGGCGAGACCCGGTTGAGGTGGATCCTTGATAGCCTCTGCCAGTAGTCTTGGCCAAGACACCCTTCCGGAGGTCATCTTCAATGCGTGTCCCCAGAATTTGCAGATCCTAGAAGGTCTTAATATTTTGATACCTCAGTAAGTTGGCATACACTGGGCGGAGGTTGTTGACGAACTTTTCCACCAAAGTCGATTCACTCGGTTTGCTGACCAGCTGAGTACTTACCCTCCTCTAGCGGGTTAAGAACTCGGTGAACCCCTCCTTGTCGTTCTGGGTTAGGACCTCAAGGGTACGGGTATTGGCTTGGATTTCAACATTGTCGGCATATTGTTTGGCGAATTCAACTGCGACTTCATCCCAAGTAGTAAGGTTTTTCGGATCAAGGGAGTAGTACCACTAACGAGGGATCGGTTCCAAAGAGGACGGAAAGATCCAGGTGAAAAGCTCCTGTTTGACCCCTTTAATGGCCATGTAGTCTTTGAAGGCACATATATGATTGAGCGGGTCCTCTACTCCTTTGAACTTAGGTACATCAGTTAAGGTAAAGTTGTCGGGTAATTGATCCCCAACAGGTTCGAACCTTCGGTTGTTCTCAAGATGGATATTATTACCCCGGGCTAGGAGCTGTTCTTCCAAGAGCTTTAGCCTCTTCTCAGTTTCAATCAGAGGTGGAGTATTATGTTCTCCAGCTTCCTTGTTTTCTAGGGCGTCGATGCGGGTCTCGACGCGATCCAGGGTGACCTTAAGAGCGGTGAGCAAGCTGGCTAGCTGATCAGTCGTGACATCTCTGTTGTTATCATTGTTGTTGTTGTTGATAGACGAAGTTGAAGACGGGGCCATGGCTCTGAGACAGAAAAACGGCTCACATAACAACTCAATCTGACACAGTTTAAAGACTGAACGCAGATAACATAAAGGACAAGACAAAGATCAGACTCAACAAGACGAGGGTGACCGTGTATGGTTCCTCGGTGCTGACTCGATTTATGACGTGACGGTGTTGACCGAACTTTTAACACGTGTCTAATGTAACGACGTGACGCCATTGGACGAGTCTCGTGGTGACACGACTCATAAGTAAAGACCCATAAGTACGTTTGCTTCGACTCGGTAGACACGAGGCGGAATTGGAATGGTGGACTGAAGTTTTCGAAAATAGAAATTTTCAAAAGATTCATTCATTGCTTTGTGGACGGCTTCCGAAGATAGAAATCTTCGCAAGTCGGTTAGTTGAAAGGGTTGTCTTAAGTTTATTTGCAAAAGACGGTTTGAGTTTGAATCGGCTCAGAAAACAATGTATTGTCTCCCAAGACGGCTTTTGAAATTCAAAATTGTATGTTTTTAAAATCGAGTTTGAAATGTTTGAAGAGGTCTCGGGGACGGTGCATGGTCTTCGGGATCTCGAAAGTGTCTCGAGAAAAGGGTGTGTGCTTTCCTCGGGTTTTGAAAGAGCCATTGTCAGCGCAAAACGGGTTAAAATCCGTGTCTAGACGCGGCGATTATAACGGCGTAAAAAGGTGATTTGAAATGGTTGTAAAAAACCGAGTTTGAAAATCGTCATTACGGTGGCCTAGAAAGGCGTGTTTAAATGGTTATAAAAACCAGGTTTGAAAATCGTCATTACGACGGCCTAGAAAGGTGTGTTGAAATGGTTATAAAAACCGGGTTTGAAAATAGTCATTACGACGGCCTAGGAAGGCGTGTTTGAAATGGTTATAAAAACCGGGTTTGAAAATCGTCATTACGACGGCCTAGGAAGGCGTGTTTGAAATGGTTATAAAAACCGGGTTTGAAAATCGTCTTTACGACGGCCTAGGAAGGCGGGTTGAAATGGTTATAAAAACCGGGTTTGAAAATCGTCATTACGACGGCCTAGAAAGGCGTACAACGGTCGGCGAAAGACCGAGGTTTGAAATGGCCATTATAACGGCGCAAAAAGGTGTTTTGAAAGTTGAAAATGACACGGAAGGACTTATGATCAAGTAGCACATAAGCACTCACAGTTCATTATATTATGCATTATGCTGACATGGGTTTTGGCTTAGAAGGGTGGGTTACACATCAAGCAATCAAACCCCGATTTGCGAGACGGATACCAATCCAAACAAAATGTGTAAGGAGGGTGCCCTAGCCTCGTGCTCGAAGTGATGAAAGCTCTTTGACGAAACAGAAATGTGTAATGTCAACGGTATGCTTGACTCAATCGGGATTCGAAACGCGGGGATGAGAAAACTCACGCCGACGAGACGAGCCAATTGGTCGATAAGGGTTAGGTTGTGGGCCCGGACAAGGAACCCGACCGTAACCGTAATATCAATTAATAAATTCCAACCAAGACCTCGTTCGAGTCACACCATCTAGGGATGGCCAAGACGTAAGTGTCCTAGTTTTCCCCAGCAGAGTCGCCAATCGGTGGACATCGGCCCACCTGCAAGACCACCTCGATCCGTGGACATACAGCGGTCTTTTGAAAGCCACTCTCGGCGGCGTAAAAAATGCTTTCGACCGGATCGTTTTAGATCGGTCGGTTTCGTCTCGGTAAGGGTCTCGAAACGATTAGAGATGTTCGGAGTCGCCACCAAGCATTTGTGAGATGCTTGGAAACCGTTCGAATCCACTTTATACCTCGGTCAAACGAAGCACAAAGCAGGGTTTGACATAGGTATTAAAGATAAGGAATCGTCCCTCTTTAGCATCCTATCTCTAGAATGACTCTTGTACGCCCTGGATTAGGTCGTCCACTATCCAAAGTTTCTGAGTAAGAGGTGAAGGTATGTATTGGGAAGCCCTTTAATCAGACACCCAATCCCGCCCGCGGTAGCGGCCTCTACTGATCGATCTTGGTTGATTGAATGCAAAAGTTGATAAAACGGTTTAAATGCATGAATGCGCATCCAATAATTTAAACCTAACATGTGAGAGCTTTCTAAGTCAGTTGATTTAATCCAAGTATCAAGTATAAGATGTCGAGTTGGATTAATGGTTGATTTGCATGCAAGACGGAAATTAAACATCCGTTTACCGTATTAGGTTTATGGTGCATAACGGGATCTATTTGTCTTAGTAAAGCATTTTGCAAATATGGCTTTGAATGAGCAAATAGTCATCTGATCCGTCCTATATCCGTGTTGGCCGGAGTCAGGATCGTCCTAGACTAGTGTTGGAAAGTGAACAGACCCTACACCAGGCGGCCACATGAGGCGCGAGCCTGTTGGCGACGTAAGGGGGTCTCCCCTGGTTTGAAAACAGTGAAAGAAATGGCCTGTTTAGGCGTGAGTCAGTCAACGGTTATATGACGTGTTCTGACCATTTGAAAAACGTTTATAAAACGTGTTGAAAATGGGTATTTGAACCCGTTTTGGTTTGAAAGGGCCGTTTAGGCCATATTTGTGTGGATTTGAAGAACGGGACTTGAATAATCATCATTGTTTTGACGATATTCGGTGTCGGGTTCGACTTGACAAGCTTGACATGAATAGTTTTGAAAATAATTATGAACTAATTGTTTTAAGTTCATTTAAATATAATTAGTCGATACTCATCATCGTACTCGGATTAAAATCCGACATGGTATGTGGAACCAAGGATGACTTTGTGTTGGTGACTAATACATTTATTTGAAAATATAAAGAAATGATGAATGGCTTTAAAATACCTTTCAAAATGTAAATAAATGAAATAAAAGGCTTTAAAATACCTTTTAAATGTAATTAACCAAATATTATCACCGAAACACGGATTTAACTGTCATGGTATGAGGAACCAAGGGTGAAAAATGTTTCATGGTTAAAAACTAATAAAATAAAATAAAAAAGGTTTGAAAATATTTGAAATGGTAAAAACCGATTACAAATATAAAAATGGATTAAAGGGGAAAAACGAGAACAAACACGGTTGAGTTCTGACCTGCGCACCCCATTGAGGCGCGAGCCTATGTGCACAATAAGAGGCTTCTGCCTCAAGCCAAAACTCAGTTTTGGTTCGTCTAACCCATGTTTTGGATCGTGTTATGCATGTTTTAGCATGTTATAGTCATGAAATCAGAAAAGTCATGATAAAAGAAGGATTTTTACACCCTCATACTTACATGTTTGGTTATGGCGAGAAACCGACGTAAGTGTAACAACTCGTTTGGTCGGAAAAGACTCGGTTTAAAACCGTTTTGGTTAGTAAAAAGAGTGTTTTATTAAGATTAGTGACGGTGTAGTGGTCGAAGTGGTCGGTCAAGTGATTTAATGCACGATGACGGTACCAAACAATACGTAAGGCTTGTATTTACGATCGGTAGGTCGTAAATACGCGTCGAATTGTGAATTAAGAAGTCGAGTCGAGAATTTTAAGGGAGAAAAGAGGGGGCGGACACTCGCGTAAGTTCTCAAATGGGGGCATTTGAGGGGTATTTATAGGAAAATGAGTGGTTGTGTGAGTTTTGAGCGCCGTGGCTGTTAGTTATTTAGACCATATTAATACTCATCTTATGATAATAAAATTATAAATTAATTTAATGTGGTCTAAATCTACATGCATGCTGAAAGAAAAAAAAACAAGAAGATGGTATTAAACCATATTAAGACAAAAATTCCTTACATTGGTATAAGGCAAAAATATGGGCACTACAAAGGTCTCCTACCTTTGTAGTTCTTGAGCTATAAAATGTTAAGGAAGATCCTCCAAACTATAGTACCCAAAGTAGAGTACCTCCTTAGATTAACACCCAAGATTAACCCAAATAGCTACTAAAATTACTAACTAGATTATATAATTATTATTACTCTAATAATATTAGTAAATGTATTAATATTTTTGTGTGATTTGATGGTGTGATCAACTAATTGATCATGTGATTATAGAAGAAAATATGAAAAAGATGAACCACTTTTTCTTCTAAGATGATCCGGCCAAGAAGGAATTTTAGAGAATTTTTTTTCTCAAATTTTTTTTCATATTTTGCATGTGTGATAAAGTGAGGTATTTATAGACCTCAAAATGTAAACAATTGAGGTACATATGTTAGTGGTAACTTGCCCACCCACATGGTGTGTTTTATCTCGTAAAATGACGGCACCAATAGATCTTTCGGGTCCATTTTGATTTCCGACATTTGTCCCACAAATGCTTATAAGTCTTATATTTAATTATCTGACATAATTAAATATTAATATGATTATTTAACACTTAAATAATACAAATTAATAACTAATGACCATTTAACAATTATGTAGTAATTGGATCATTTTATCAATATAAAATGTATCTTATGAACCCTTAGTAGCTAATTTTACAACCTCTTGTAAATATAAATAGCTAATTACCTTTACCTCAAAACTTATACACATATCAAATAAATTTAATTAATTAACTATTAATTATTAAATTTCAATTAACATCTATTAATTAATTATCGAATAATTAAACAATAAATCCCCTTGGCCCAAGTTCATAACTTGTCATCAAATAATACATTCACACGACTTATTAAAAGTCAATTAATACAATGCATATCGTATCTCATACAAACAATTAATTTATTCTATTTGGGCGTCATCTTATAGGTGTGACCTAAAGGGATCAACTGATCACCGCCGTCACACGACAGTAATGTCAAACTCTAGTCAGCCAATCATTACCGATTAACGATGACCAGCTGACAAATAAAAAGATAAATCCCTGATATTCCTTTTACGAGATTTAATATATAAACGCACTCATTGTGGAGGACACTACTCCAACAGTGGCCACCTGGGCTGCTCAAAGAGGCGCGAGCCACTTCGCGGTTCTTCGAGTTGTCCTGTCACTTTCACACAAAAGCAATCATGATTTGTTCTATCCTAGGATTTGTAGTCACACGTTTGGTACTTGGCCATTCATGAATCCGGGAAATATTAGTACAGAAGGCTTTGAATGTTTTGTTTTTGGTGGTTGACTCGGTTTGACTCGTTGTTGGAGTCGAAATTTGAATTTTTGAGTCGGTTTTTGGTCCGGTGTCGGTTTTCACTCTAATTAGTGTCATTGCGACCCTGTCGTCATGCATTAAAAATTTCAGGTACTTTTGAAAAGTTTTGAAATGTTTTATTTTCGAAATCGTTTTAAGTTTTCCGACGTAAAGTTGTACACAAAATGTCGATCAAACGCAGCGATTCCAAAGCACGTTATAGTCCGATAATTATCGGGTGTTTGTTGGAGTCTCAGCAGATACTGGGTATCTACAATACTGACTTAGTTTTCTCATCCTGCCTGCTTCTCATAGAGATGCTGCTGAGGGGAGTGTGATCGCCATATGATGATGTGGTCGACTCCTGCACCCTATAGGTGATCCATGCCTTTTAGACGCGTTTATTCACATGTTTGGCACGTATTTCTATGAGCTTATGTGATTATTTCACTCGATTTCCTCCTATATTTGTTACTTTGGGTGTGTTTCATGTGTTTTGCAGGTTTGAGACTCATTTATGCATCTAGAAGCTAAATCCGTTCAGTAATGAAACAAGAGGGAAGCTTAGGGGAGTTTAGACGAGCTTGGGGGAGCAAGATTTAAGATTTTGCTACTTGTCTATCGATCAACACACTTTTTCTATCGACGCCTACGATTTATCTAGTGACTTCGTTACTTGTCAATCGACTTAGGCATGATTTATACGACACAATGAAACTGTTTTGCAAGAGTTTTAAGCTTGATCTATCGATATCTTACTTAGTGTATCGACATCCATCATTTTCTATCAACCAAGTTCTATGTCTATCAACCTAAGCTCTTTGTCGATCGACCACTACACATTGTCGATCAAATTAATGTCACGTTTTAGGCGTTTAGTTGCTTCGTTTATTTCTTCCTTATGGGCTTTGATATAAAAGCTTTTGTGGCTCTTTTCATTAGGTTTACACTTTATTTTGGAGGCAAGCGGACAATCGAAAAAACTCCATTACGTTATTTTCTTCTCTAAAACTTTAGATCTAGAATTTCTCCCTCTTTCTCTATTGCTCATACTCGAATTAATTTGGTAATTTTCATTCCTCTTTTCCCTTTGTTATTCTTTGTCAATTATTTCTACTTTTCTTAGTAGTCTTATTAGTTTAATTTATGCTTATTAATCTTTCAATTAAATTCATTATGAATTCTTCTTCTTTATCGTCTTATTCAATTATTATTGCAAATTTCATTATGAGTAGATAAATTCCTTTTGCTAAGATTTAGGGGAACCATGGATTGAGACGGTATTAAATTGGGTAATTAGATTAGTCGATATAATTGGTCTATGTTGTTAATTGTGACATTAAATTTTAATTAATTGGTTAAGTCGACATAATTGATTAATTGAATTGGTAAACCTCGACCTAAGATCGAAAGCCTGGTAAAGATTAGACCTGTCACAAACATTAGAGTGCCCTAGTAAATTGCGAGAACCCGCTAGAAGCATTCTAGGGCGAATAGCGGACCGAGAGGACCTTTTCACTGTCCTATAGACCAGTAATTGAGACTAACCTTTGACCCTACATATGTCCGTGATAATCCATCGTGACCCGATGTCCTAGCTCCTATCCCTTGTATTACTCTCAACTCTATTTCTCTTTTTAATCCTTTTTATTTAATTGTTTTAGTTTAGTGACAAAATGAACAAACCCCATTTGGTTAATTAGACAGACTTAATTTGACAAGTAAAACGCTAAAAGCCTCCTTGTGGATACATTCCCGACTTCCATAGCTATATTAGTTAGAGATCAGTTGGTTTATTTGTCGGGGAGGCGACAATTTTCTATTTATTTTATTTTAGTTTGTCTTTTGTCTCAAGGAACCTGTGTTCCTTGAGACCGTTTCTCACCTTATGATAATAAAATTATAATTAATTAATGTGGTCTAAATCTACATGCATGCTGAAAGAAAAAAAAACAAGGAGATGGTATTAAACCATCTTAAGACAAAAGTTCCTTACATTGGTATAAGGCAAAAATATGGGCACTACAAGGGTCTCCTACCTTTGTAGTTCTTGAGCTATAAAATGTTAAGGAAGATCCTCCAAACTATAGTACCCAAAGTAGAGTACCTCCTTAGACTAACACCCAAGATTAACCCAAATAGCTACTAAAATTACTAACTAGATAATAGTAGTAGTATTAACCTTGTATTATATAATTATTATTACTCTAATAATATTAGTAAATGTATTAATATTTTTGTGCGAGTTGATGGTGTGATTAACTAATTGATCATGTGATTATAGAAGAAAAGATGAAAAAGATGAACCACTTTTTCTTCTAAGATGGTCCGGCCAAGAAGGAATTTTAGAGAATTTTTTTTTCTCAAATTTTTTTTCATTTTTTGCATGTGTGATAAAGTGAGGTATTTATAGACCTTAAAATGTAAACAATTGAGGTACATATGTTAGTGGTAACTTGCCCACCCACATGGTGTGTTTTATCTCATAAAATGACGGCACCAATAGATCTTTCGGGTCCATTTTGATTTCCGACATTTGTCCCACAAATGCTTATAAGTCTTATATTTAATTATCTGACATAATTAAATATTAATATGATTATTTAACACTTAAATAATACAAATTAATAACTAATGACTATTTAACAATTATGTAGTAATTGGATCATTTTATCAATATAAAATGTATCTTATGAACCCTTAGTAGCTAATTTTACAACCTCTTGTAAATATAAATAGCTAATTACCTTTACCTCAAAACTTATACACATATCAAATAAATTTAATTAATTAACTATTAATTATTAAATTTCAATTAACATCTATTAATTAATTATCGAATAATTAAACAATAAATCCTCTTGGCCCAAGTTCATAACTTGTCATCAAATAATACATTCACACGACTTATTAAAATTCAATTAATACAAGGCATATCGTATCTCATACAAACAATTAATTTATTCTATTTGGGCGTCATCCTATAGGTGTGACCTAAAGGGATCAGCTGATCACCGCCGTCACACGACAGTAATGTCAAACTCTAGTCAGCCAATCATTACCGATTAACGATGACCAGCTGACAAATAAAAAGATAAATACCTGATATTCCTTTTACGAGATTTAATATGTAAACGCACTCATTGTGGAGGACACTACTCCAACAATCTCCCACTTGTCTGACACAAGTGTGCGTTACCAATTCTCTAGTCCAATAATATCTTCCACTCAATGCAAGATGTCTTTCAGGTCGTTGTTGCACATGATCATATCATAAAGTGGTTTCCTCGATCAGGAGAATGACTGTCTGACCGGATAATCTACTATAGATCGCATCCGAGCGTGGCCACGCATTCACAGTGATCTCTCCTCGAGTGGTCTTGAGATAAAATATGACTTAAAAGGACAATCTTGTTGACCTATTTTCTTCATTCGATACAGATCACAATTACCCAGTAAATGCTCATCGGCCTCCTTTTACGGTGCGACCTAGAACAAAAACCAAAGCCACCGGAAAACCGTACCAACTCAGACAAATAGTCACCAGTCTAAAGAATTGACTCGAAGGAATAAATAGAAATCCTCACCACGACCTAGCAACAAAAAGGACTTTATAAACGGTCATTGTCCGACAAATTGTCTCACAATGTGCCTATGTAATCGACCAGTCATCACTATGACCATATGACAGTCGAACCTGTCATCTATCGCCTTACAATCTAGTCACTCCGAGATGTCACCTCATTAAGTAACTAGGGACAAAATACAATGTTAATCTAGTTCACTTAATAGGGTTCGACATTGTCTTTACAACCTATTTGGAGAAAACAAAGTATATAAATTCAGACATAAAACTGAATATAACGATAAATGCAACTTATCATATATGAAATAATAAATACAATATTTTGATTATTACATATCATATAATTTACAACAGTTCTGGCATTCGTCTCAACCCCATCGAAACTACATGACTATCATGTTTAGCTTGAGACAAAGGTTTGGTTAAAGGATCAGCGATGTTGTCAGCTGTCCCAACCTTACAAACTGTAATTTCTTTCCTTTCGATTAAATCTCTAATTACATGAAATTTCCTAAGTACATGTCTAGACTTGTTACTAGACTTGGGCTCTTTTGCTTGAAAAATAGCTCCACTGTTAGCACAATACAAAGTGATAGGATCCTCGGCGGTCGGAACTACTTTCAGTCCCTCTAAAAATTGCCTAATCCAAACAGCTTCCTTTGGCCTTCAGAGGTCGCAATGTACTCGACTTCCGTTGTAGAATCGCAGATCACGAGACTCTTTGAAACTTCTCCAACAAACCGCCCCTCCTTTCAACAAAAAGACAAAACCAGCCTGGGATTTCAAATCATCCCTATCGGTTTGAAACTGGCATCCGTATAACCTCTTATACGTAATTCAGATTCTCCTCCAAACACTAAGAATGAATCTTTAGTCCTTCTCAAGTACTTCAGAATATTCTTGACGGCCATCCAGTGACTCTCACCTGGAGTTTTCTGAAAACGACTCGTCATACTCAAAGTATACGAGACATCAGGACGAGAACACATCATAGCATATATGATCGATCCAACAGCGGAAGCATAGGGAATCGATTTCATGCGTTCAATATCCTTAGGCTCAGTAGGACACCGTGACTTACTCAAAGTGATCCCACTGCCCATAGGTAGAAAACCTCTCTTGGAGTTTTTCATATTGAATCGGTCAAGAATCTTATCGATATAGGCTTCTTGACTCAATGCTAATATCCTTTTGGATCTATCCCTATAGATCCGGATACCCAAGATGCGCTGAGCTTCTCCCAAATCTTTTATTTGGAAGTGATTTCCCAACCACTTCTTAACAGAAGCAAGCATATCAACATCATTCCCAATGAGTAATATGTCGTCCACATAAAGAAGTAAGAAAACAACTCTACTCCCACTAAACTTCATGTATAAACATGGTTCCTCAACACTTCGAAAAAAACCATTCTGTTTAATAACATGATCAAAACGATGATTCCAACTCCTTAACGCTTGCTTAAGACCATAAATGGATCTCTTAAGTTTGCATACTTTGTTAGGATTTTTAGGATCCACAAAACCCTCAGGTTGTGTCATGAACACTTCCTCTTCCAGAAACCCGTTCAGGAAAGCGGTTTTGACATCCATTTGCCATATCTCATAATCATGAAATGCAGCAATTGCTAACATTATCCGAACAGATCTAAGCATAGCAATTGGTGCAAAAGTTTCATCATAGTGTAAACCATGAACCTGAGTGAAACCTTTTGCAACCAATCTAGCTTTGTAGACATATTTATGTCCATCCATGCCGATTTTAATCTTGAATATCCACTTACACTAAAGAGGTTGAACATCTTTAGGTAAGTCAACCAGGTCCCATACCTGATTATCGTACATGGAATCCATTTTGGATTGCATGGCCTCGAGCCATAGCTTAGAGTCAAAACTCATAATAGCTGCTTTATAGGTCTTGGGTTCATCACTTTCTAAAAGTAAAACCTCATAGTCACCATCTTCCTCGATAATACCAAGGTATCTATCAGGCTGGCGACTAACCCTTTCTGACCTCCTAGGTTTAGAAGGAACAATAACTGATTCAGGCGTAGAAGGAACACCTTCCTGCACTATCACATCAGTTTGTGACTCTTGAACTTCATCAAGTTCAAATTTTCTCCCACTCCGTCTTCTAGAAATAAACTCCTTTTCTAGAAAGACAGCTTCACGAGCAACAAACACTTTATTCTCGCTACTATTGTAGAAGTAATATCCACAAGTTTCCTTAGGGTAGCCTACAAAAATACATTTTTCAGAACGAGGTGCAAGCTTATCGTCAGACTTGCTCTTGACATAAGCATCAATCCTCCATACTTTCATGTATCGCAGATTCGGGACTTTCCCTTTCCATATCTCATATGGAGTTTTGTCAGTTGCTTTAGTGGGACTTTTATTAAGAGATTGTACAGCAGATAAAATGGCAAAACCCCATAATGACTTAGGTAACTCTGTTTGACTCATCATCAATCGAACCATATCTAATAAAGTTTGATTCCTCCTTTCAGCCACACCATTTAATTGTGGTGTGCCAGGAGGAGTTAACTGAGATACAATAATGATTTATAAGGTGATCTTTAAAGTCATTGCTTAAATATTCCCCACCACGATCTGATCGTAATGCTTTAATCTTCTTATTTAATTGGTTTTCTACTTCATTCTGAAACTCTTTGAACTTATCAAAAGCTTCACTTTTATAACTCATTAAGTAGATATACTCATATCTACTCATGCCATCGGTAAAAGTAATGAAATAGTCATAATTACCTCTAGTAGTGACTGTCATTGGGCCACAAACATCGGTATGTATTAAACCCAATAACTCACTAGCTCGAGATCCTTTTCTTAGAAAAGGTGAACGAGTCATCTTGCCAAGAAGACAAGATTCGCATGTACCAAATGATTCGAAATCAAAAGGTTTAATTACACCAGTCGACACTAGTCTTTTAATGCACTTCTCGTTGATGTGTCCTAATCGACAATGCCATAAATAAGATATATCAGGATCACCTGTTTTGAGTCTTTTATTATCTAAATGATAAACATTGTTGCAAGTATCTAGAATATAAATTCCATTGATTGAAATAGCTTGACTATATACAATCCCATTAAGGGAAAAAGTACAACACTTGTCTTTAATTACAAAGGAAAACCCTTCTTTGTCTAACACAGATACGGATATTATATTTCTAGATAGCGTTGATACAAAATAACAATTATTAAGATGCAACTCCAACCCCGAAGCTAAACTAAGTACATAAGTTCCTACTGAGACGGCAGCTACTTTAGACCCGTATCCCATTCGGAGATCGACATCACCCTTGTTTAGCTTTCTTATGCTTTTTAGTCCCTGCAAATGATTACACAAGTGAGAACCACAACCAGTATCTAATACCCAAGTTGTATTTGAAGCATAATTTATGTCTATCATAAAAGATTCGGTTGAGAAATTACATGTCGGCTTCACAATGCCAGCTTTTATGTCATCCAGGTACTTTGTACAATTACGTCTCCAATGTCTCTTGTTATTACAATAATTACAAGTATCTTTAAGAGGATTACCCTTTATAGGTTTTTGCTTGGTAGAGCAATTCGCAATTGCTTTACCTTTGCCCTCCACCTGAACGGGCTTCTTACCTGCGTTCCTCTTAAACTGCTTCTTCCCCTTCACGTTAATCGCAAGCACATCTTTCCTTGTACTCCCACTCAATCCCATGTCCTTCTCTGCTTGCACAAGCAGAGAATGGAGCTCATGTAAACTCTTTTTCATGTTTGTCATATTGTAATTTACCCTAAATTGGGTAAATTCCTTGACGTGCGAGAGAGAGTGAAGCACTCGGTCCACCACAAGTTCGTCGGGGATCTTGCATCCCAACCCCTCTAAAGTTTCCACGTACTCAATCATTTTAAGTACGTGTGAACTTCTGAGTTGACCATCTTTGAGGTTAGCCTCAAAGAAACGAACAGCGGTGTTATACTGAATTATTCTCGGGGCTTGAGAAAACATAGTTGAAAGCCTCAAGAATACTTCATGTGCATCGCGAAACTTGACACATTGCCTTTGTAAAGCAGGATCCATTGAAAAAATCAAAATATTTTTTATTGCAGCGGATTCCTTTTGATAATTTGAAAAAGCCTCCCTTACATCGGCAGTGGCCCTAGTACTAGGCGAAGGGGGAGAGGGATCGACAAGGTAGCGTAATTTGCCATCACCTGCGGCAGCTAATCGAAGTTGTTCCTCCCAATCTTTAAAATTACTACCGTCGGCTTTTAATACATATTTGTCCATAAAAGAACGTAGCCATGAATCTATAGTTATGGTGGCGGTTTCACTAGTAGAAGTCATCGTGATTACTACAAAGGAAATAAAGGAAAGATTAACATTTATCGTCTATAAATATTTAACTTGTGAAACTATTTAACAAGTTCCAATTTATATAATGATCTCCCACTGAATTATATAAATGATTCCAAGATCCAATTTTATATAAACACGGGCACGGTGGACCGATTCAACCCATATTTATATAAATTTGGTGAGTCAACAACTTTGACTGATTCTACTACTAGAACTCTTGGTTGACGGATTTTCTTAAAATCTATCTTTTAGCCCCAGAATAAATATGGGGACGGTGGACCGATTCAACCCATATTTATCCCGTTGAGTCCAACCAATTTTCACGCATAATAACTTTTATTACCCTACTTACCCAACGTAAAAAGAGTGTACCTCGGTGATCCGAACCTATCTCTAATGAAGAAGGGATTCATAGGTGCTATTATTTGGTAAGACTTAATCTCAATTATGACAAAAAATGATATAATAATTCACAATTATCATATAAAATTCCATTTAATTTAAAAAATTATGGAAAAATAAATTTCAAAGCCATGAACATTCTGGTCTTACACCAAAAATGCCATGCAAGTGAAAAATTTTGTTTTTAAAATTTATTTAAAACGATTTCACAATTTAATCGGTAAAGCAACAATTTTTACAATTTAATTCTAAATCAAACCATAAAAATTGAAATGACTTCAAATAAAATTTTGTACATTTTGGAACAATTTTCAGGAGCTAAAAATTCAGAAATTTCGAGCCCTAAAATTAAATCAATATTTATTTACAAAATAACCATTATTTACCCATTTTTATCAAATAAAAATCAATAAACTACCTAAATTAATCACATTAACCTAAAGTATCTACTTATCTCATAAATAGAATATGCATGTGGTTATTTATAAATAAATATGCATAAAATTAACATGCAATTAATTTTAATTAACTCTTAATTAATTTTAATGCATTTTTACTCAATTTTATGCCATTTTAAGTTATAAAAAGTGGAAAAATTTAACAAAAATCAATTTTTTTGTCCCATATCATCCTAAGACCATATTATTTACATGAAAGACTATATTATGTGATAAAACAAATTTTAGTAACATAATATCAATTTTATTAATTTATCTCATAAATTACTAAAATCGTCTTAAGAGAACATACATGTATTTAACAATGCTCTGATACCACTTGTTAGTTATTTAGACCATATTAATACTCATCTTATGATAATAAAATTATAAATTAATTTAATGTGGTCTAAATCTACATGCATGCTAAAAGAAAAAAAACAAGAAGATGATATTAAACCATCTTAAGACAAAAGTTCCTTACATTGGTATAAGGCAAAAATATGGGCACTACAAAGGTCTCCTACCTTTGTAGTTCTTGAGCTATAAAATGTTAAGGAAGATCCTCCAAACTATAGTACCCAAAGTAGAGTACCTCCTTAGATTAACACCCAAGATTAACCCAAATAGCTACTAAAATTACTAACTAGATAATAGTAGTAGTATTAACCTTGTATTATATAATTATTATTAATCTAATAATATTAGTAAATGTATTAATATTTTTGTGTGATTTGATGGTGTGATCAACTAATTGATCATGTGATTATAGAAGAAAAGATGAAAAAGATGAACCACTTTTTCTTCTAAGATGGTCCGGCCAAGAAGGAATTTTAGAGAATTTTTTTTCTCAAATTTTTTTTCATTTTTTGCATGTGTGATAAAGTGAGGTATTTATAGACCTTAAAATGTAAACAATTGAGGTACATATGTTAGTGGTAACTTGCCCACCCACATGGTGTGTTTTATCTCATAAAATGACGGCACCAATAGATCTTTCGGGTCCATTTTGATTTCCGACATTTGTCCCACAAATGCTTATAAGTCTTATATTTAATTATCTGACATAATTAAATATTAATATGATTATTTAACACTTAAATAATACAAATTAATAACTAATGACCATTTAACAATTATGTAGTAATTGGATCATTTTATCAATATAAAATGTATCTTATGAACCCTTAGTAGCTAATTTTACAACCTCTTGTAAATATAAATAGCTAATTACCTTTACCTCAAAACTTATACACATATCAAATAAATTTAATTAATTAACTATTAATTATTAAATTTCAATTAACATCTATTAATTAATTATCGAATAATTAAACAATAAATCCCCTTGGCCCAAGTTCATAACTTGTCATCAAATAATACATTCACACGACTTATTAAAAGTCAATTAATACAAGGCATATCGTATCTCATACAAACAATTAATTTATTCTATTTGGGTGTCATCCTATAGGTGTGACCTAAAGGGATCAGCTGATCACCGCCGTCACACGACAGTAATGTCAAACTCTAGTCAGCCAATCATTACCGATTAACGATGACCAGCTGACAAATAAAAAGATAAATCCCTGATATTCCTTTTACGAGATTTAATATGTAAACGCACTCATTGTGGAGGACACTACTCCAACAGTGGCCACCTGGGCTGCTCAAAGAGGCGCGAGCCACGTCGCGGTTCTTCGAGTTGTCCTGTCACTTTTACACAAGTGCAATCATGATTTGTTCTATCCTAGGATTTGTAGTCACACGTTTGGTACTTGACCATTCATGAATCCGGGAAATCTTAGTACAGAAGGCTTTGAATGTTTTGTTTTTGGTGGTTGACTCGGTTTGACTCGTTGTTGGAGTCGAAATTTGAATTTTTGAGTTGGTTTTTGGTCCGGTGTCGGTTTTCACTCTAATTAGTGTCATTGCGACCCCGTCGTCATGCATTAAAAACTCCAGGTACTTTTGAAAAGTTTTGAAATGTTTTATTTTCGAAATCGTTTTAAGTTTTCCGACGTAAAGTTGTACACAAAATGTCGATCAAACGCCGCGATTCCAAAGCACGTTATAATCCGATAATTATCGGGGGTTTGTTGGAGTCTCAGCAGATACTGGGTATCTACAATACTGACTTAGTTTTCTCATCCTGCCTGCTTCTCATAGAGATGCTGCTGGGGGGAGTGTGATCGCCATATGATGATGTGGTCGACTCCTGCACCCTATAGGTGATCCATGCCTTTTAGACGCGTTTATTCACATGTTTGGCACGTATTTCTATGAGCTTATGTGATTATTTCACTCGATTTCCTCCTATATCTGTTACTTTGGGTGTGTTTCATGTGTTTTGTAGGTTTGAGACTCATTTGTGCATCTAGAAGCTAAGTCCGTTCAGTAATGGAACAAGAGGGAAGCTTAGGGGAGTTTAGACGAGCTTGGGGGAGCAAGATTTAAGATTTTAATACTTGTCTATCGATCAACACACTTTTTCTATCGATGCCTACGATTTATCTAGTGACTTCATTTCTTGTCAATCGACTTAGGCATGATTTATACGACACAATGAAAGTGTTTTGCAAGAGTTTTAAGCTTGATCTATCGATATCTTACTTAGTGTATCGACATCCATCATTGTCTATCGACCTAAGCTCTTTGTCGATCGACCACTACACATTGTCGATCGAATTAATGTCACGTTTTAGGCGTTTAGTTGCTTCGTTTATTTCTTCCTTATGGGCTTTGATATAAAAGCTTTTGTGGCTCTTTTCATTAGGTTTACACTTTATTTTGGAGGCAAGCGGACAATCGAAAAAACTCCATTATGTTATTTTCTTCTCTAAAACTTTAGATCTAGAATTTCTCCCTCTTTCTCTATTGCTCATACTCGAATTAATTTGGTAATTTTCATTCCTCTTTTCCCTTTGTTATTCTTTGTTAATTATTTCTACTTTTCTTAGTAGTCTTATTAGTTTAATTTATGCTTATTAATCTTTCAATTAAATTCATTATGAATTCTTCTTCTTTATCGTCTTATTCAATTATTATTGCAAATTTCATTATGAGTAGATAAATTCCTTTTGCTAGGATTTAGGGGAACCATGGATTGAGACGGTATTAAATTGGGTAATTAGATTAGTCGATATAATTGGTCTATGTTGTTAATTGTGACATTAAATTGTAATTAATTGGTTAAGTCGACATAATTGATTAATTGAATTGGTAAACCTCGACCTAAGATCGAAAGCCTGGTAAGGATTAGACCTGTCACAAACATTAGAGTGCCCTAGTAAGTTGCGAGAACCCGCTAGAAGCATTCTAGGGCGAATAGCGGACCGAGAGGACCTTTTCACTGTCCTATAAACCCGTAATTGAGACTAACCTTTGACCCTACATATGTGCGTGATAATCCATCGTGACCCGATGTCCTAGCTCCTATCCCTTGTATTACTCTCAACTCTATTTATCTTTTTAATCCTTTTTATTTAATTGTTTTAGTTTAGTGACAAAATGAACAAACCCCATTTGGTTAATTAGACCGACTTAATTTGACAAGTAAAATGCTAAAAGCCTCCTTGTGGATACGATCCCGACTTCCCTAGCTATATTAGTTAGAGATCAGTTGGTTTATTTGTCGGGGAGGCGACAATTTTCTATTTATTTTATTTTAGTTTGTCTTTTGTCTCAAGGAACCTGTGTTCCTTGAGACCGTTTCTCACCTTTCAGTGCTAGTTTTGTTTATACCCAGGTCCTTCAGGTCTGAGCTCATACCATTTGATCCAGAACTAGATAGGACTCTCCATGATGGATTGATGGACGAAACTTTTGGAAGGAAATCCGTCAAGCCGAAGACTTGAGTACGCTTGACTCTTCTTACTCCACTTTTATTGCAGAAAATTCGTCCTTTGAAGAGGATACATCTATTTCTGCTGCTACTACAATACTCAAAATGCCTACATTAACAAGTCCTTCTGAGCCTACTTTAGCTTTCATACCTAAAGGATTCAAGCTACCCATCACCGATAATGGCACTTTCGAGATTCGCCTATCTTACATCAACTTTGTGGAGCGGAACATATTTGGAGGAGGAGCTAGTGAAGACCCTGCCAGGCATATGGAGAAGTTAACTGACTACTATTGCTCCATCCCTTTGACTGCTAGGGTGACCCAGGACTAAGTAAAACAAGTGCTCTTTCCTTTCTCTCTGCGAGATGGTGCTGCAGAGTGGCTACGTGATTTAGATATGGAGGCTCATGCTGTTACAGACTGGAATTCCCTAGATCTTGCCTTCTACAAGTGGCATTTCCCACCACAGAAGACCAATGCTTTAAGAAGCCAAATTACAAGCTTCAAACAAGGTCCCACTGAAGATTTGAATCAGGCATGAGTTAGCTTCAAGAGGCTAGTCCGTTCTGTCCTATATCATGGTTTTTAGGCCTGGTTTCTTTGCAGCTAGTTCTATAATGGGTTGTACGATGACTATATAGCTCTTCTTGATTCCTCTTCCAATGGGAGGTTTCAAAATAACACTACTGATGCCAATGCTTGGAAGTTGATAGATGAGATGGCTACTCACACTGCCGATTATGGTAATCCCAGAGGTAGTACAAGAGGGGGGTTTCAGAAAGTGAGATTGCAGCTCAGTCGGAGGCTTTAACAGCCTCAATATCCGAGTTAAAGACATCCAGTCCTTGGGACAACAACAGATGGTTCATGCCATGATCCAGCAGTGCCACGTGAAAGATGTGGAATTGATGGTCATAGTGCAGCGAGATGTATGAGTACAATAGAGCAGGTTCATGCTTTTCAATCTTTCAAGCAAGGGACTCCTTATTCTAATTTCTTCTCTAAAAGGAGTCATAATGTGCTCAATCCTCCTGTGAACAATGCATATAACATTCCTCAAAATCGCGGAAATCAACAGCAAGGTACCTTTATCCGGAAAAACCAAGACGGTCAGAACTTTATGTTGGGGTTGGTGTCCTTAACAGTTAGTGCAAGGACTTATAAACCTCTAAAAGGATCAAAGGGCATACTTTGGTATTATTATCAGTTGATCCACGTTTATCAATAACGGTTGGCTTGCTAGATAAGTTTGACGTTATTGTCATACGGATGGCGGTGATCATGTTGGTCCCTAAAAGTCACACCTATAGGATACGTTCGAGAGACGTGACAGTATGAAAATACTGTCATGTAGATGCCAAGATTGACTAACCAGTTAGTCCGAGTTATTTGACTAATAATTAGTCAAATATGTGATGTTGAGATATTATATTTAATACGGATTAAATATCATGGGCTAAGGCGAATTAACCAGTTAATTCGTAAAATTAAATATAAACGATTTATATTTAATTAAATGTATATTGAATATAACTATACAATACTGTTTTTGTCGGACACGAATTAATAATTGATTAACCCGTATTATTAGCGATGCCTTAATTTCCGATAACCGATAACGATTTATAATCAAACCGCGTCATATACATTTGCAATTTAATGAACCGGACCACGAGTTAAAACCAAGAGGAAGTGGAAGCCCACTTCCCTTGTGTGGGTCTCGGTTTTGCCGAGTGAGAGGGATCAAAAGGGAGAGCTTCTCCTCCCTTTCTGACCTAATCATCATTTGAAACAAAATTAGGGTTTTGAAGAGTATTCTCCTCTGAAAACCTGAGATCTCTCATCTCAAAAAAAAAAAAAAAACACACATCAGTTCTCCCTATATTGCAAAGCAATCGGAGAACACCATCTAGCACAAGGGCATATCTCGGACAAGGTCTTGGGTGCAACAATTAGGAGGGAATCTGGTTTGATTTCTGTTCTTTACGCCGTGCATCAAAGGACCCGAGGTTGATTTCTATATATTAATCTTTTCATTATGTTTTTCGTTTTATGACTATAAATTGCATGTTTAAATTTACGTTATAGTCCTGCATTTAAAGGGTAGTATACGGATATTAACCCTCAAGTGGTATCAGAGCGAGGCCACGTGAATTTTTCCATGTGTTTTTCATAAAACTATCTTGAAACGATTTTTGTTTTGTCTAAAAATCCGTGCGGCAGAGATATTTCTCACGGCAGAAATTTTTTGTTATTCTTTGCGTTTTTGGTTACTTTGGGAACCGTGTCCATTTCTGTGGTTGCTCTTGTTGTTGTTTTGTCTCGAAAAACCGTAGTGACATGTTTTACACGGGTTTTTCGTTTTGATATTATGCATATTGTTATTTTACACGATCATTATAACAATATGTTAATGTCTAGCATTTTGTAGTTTTGTCTTCAATCAGTTTTGATCAAAATAGCGTTTGTTTTGTCTCGCCAAAACTGTTTCACGAGGGTTTGAAGTTTTCAGAGGTTTTTGCACTCGATCGACCAAGTTTTTAATCGATCGAGTGGTTTTTCTGACAAGTTTTTGCTCGATCGAGTCCTTGTTGTACTCGATCGACCTGTTTTTAAAACCCTTTGCTCGATCGAGGAGTCCTCGTACTCGATCGAAAGCGTTTTTTTGATATAAGTCCTCGATCGACCACCGAGTTCGTCGATCGAGTACCTCTGATTAGCATACCTCTCGATCGACTTGCGAGTTGATCGATCGAGCCCTCTGTCCCTCGATCGAGCACTTATGTCCCTGGATCGAGGGATTTCGTCTTTGATGACTTTGAAAATTTGTTTCTTTTGATTTAAATTTTCTTTTGGCTTCAATATGTACTTTATACGGATATAGTACACTCGCTATGATTGTGAAACGGTTCACACACGTACCATTAAGTTATTTTAAAGCGTTTTTAAAGTAACGGATTGTAATGGATTAAAATTAAATGATAGAAGCGGTTTTATCACATGAATTTTGATCATTAAAAGGTGGTTTGGATAAATTTAACATAATTACGGAATTATGTCACGAATGAATTTGTTTTTAGTTGATGCATTTTTATTTATCGTTTATCTTGAATGCCGTGAATGCTCTTTTATTACGTATTTAATTTTTTTTTACAATCGGTTGTAACTTAGTGTGGCCTTAGTAGAACGTGTTACCGTAATGATGGAACACGGTCTTGGTTGTATTTTGAGATCTCGTATCTCCGTTTTGGATTTTTCACTTGTAATTACAGTTTTTAATTAGAATGTAAATAGGTTTATATTTTGTAATTTTAATTGTAATTTTTGAGAAGACCAAAGATGGAGACCAGATGCTCACTCCCGCTACTTGGATCAAGATGGAACATCAAGACAAGCTTTTCGGGTCCAACGGTGGATTCCAAAGTTGTATTATGTTCTTATACTAGGATAGGCCACACTAGGAAATTTTTATTTACGTATTGCATTCTTTTATTTATTTTATCGTAACGATAATATGCATCATATTCCGCCTAAAAACCAAACCACCTATTTATTGCATGAAAACTGACACATATAGAGGTCACGAGTTAGTTTTCATTGACATTCTCATGTCACACGTTTTAAGCCATCATCCAAATAAATTCATTCACGACCGACGCTAGTTATTCGTTCACTTAAAATGAATTATAATTTTGTTGATGGGATCTTCCTCGTATAAACTAAAATTGAGAACGGTCTTTATAGGTCAAACTCCAATGAGTCCCTTCTTCGTCGGTAGGCATAATATGACCCCTTCTACGTCGGGTAAGTTGGAACCGATTGACCTATTTTATCTCAACACTATGGTCACTCGTACGATCCTGTGATTATGGTGGACTATAGATAGGATTTACGGAAATCTATCGACCAAGAGTTCTTCCGGAAGAATTAGCTAAACAGTTGGCTTATCAATTTACAGAAATTGAGTCTTGGGATCACTTGTATCTTTCTTGAGGAAGATCAATTATGCAAGTGCGAGAGTCTACATGTTTAAAATGAATTTTAAAATAGACTTAAATCACCTCGATGAGTTGCTTATTTCGTTTTTGTTTTTCTTTCTTTTTCGGTGTAGATCACGTATTTTTAAACGCTAAACAACAAATGGTGGTTCTACGAAAACCCAATGCCAAGTGCCACATTGGACCGTGAGTCCCGGCTTCGGATCTTCATGAATCGGATGAATCGGTCTACTCGATCGAAGAATGATGGATCCAACTTCGCGGACCGGGAGGCGGCATTACGGAATGCGCGCCGACGGAAGCTCAAATATCTCTTGGAGCCCATCCCGCAAACCCAGGTCCCACGGCTAGAGTGCTGAAGTCACCAAGTTTAATGATTTACGTATGGAAGCGGGTGCGATTAAAAACGTACTCATTTTTGCAATGGAACCCAATTTGCAGAAACGCTTCATAGCCCATGGTGCAAACAAGATTTTCACCACGCTCACTAAGGAATTCTCGAAAGCACCGAGAATCGTGACCTATGAGCATACCACTCGCTTCTTTGATGCGAGACTCCAGAAGGGCCAACCGGTTAGCCCACACATTCTCAGCATGATTGAGAATGTCGAGAAACTGGA
Source organism: Silene latifolia (assembly GCF_048544455.1). Taxonomy (NCBI): domain Eukaryota; kingdom Viridiplantae; phylum Streptophyta; class Magnoliopsida; order Caryophyllales; family Caryophyllaceae; genus Silene; species Silene latifolia. Next base: position 112,813 of record NW_027413256.1, read on the forward strand.
GACCTTTAACTGTAACATCAGCGAGAACATTGTTATCGACCGCATACTTCACTCACTCCACGATGGTTATTCGCAATTTAGAGCGAATTACTATATGAATGATTTGAAGAAGACTCCCCATGAACCGCACTCCCTCCTCGCACGGGACCGAGAAGGACATGAAGTTCGGTGGGAGCATGAAACAGGATGTTCTCGTTGTGTCAAATAAAGGAAAGGGTAAGGGCAAAGCTCGGGCAAACCTAAAGAGGTAAGGCGAAGTTCAAGAAGTCGGGTTCGGGGAAAGAGTGGGCCTGGTGAGTCGAGCACCTCATCAGGCACGACAAAGAGCAAGAATGAAAACATGGAATGCCATCACTGCCACAAGACTGGGCATTGGAGACGCACATGTCCTGTTTATCATGAGGACTTAAAGGCAGGTCGTGTTAAACCTGTTGGTATGTCTTCCTCTTCTTCTACTTTTATTCATATGATTGAGATTAACCACGCAAGTTACGGAACTTGGGTACTTGATACCGGTTGTGGTTCTCATCTGTGTAATCATGTGCGGGGGCTCCGAAACATCGAACCCCTCGTAAAGGGTGAGGTGGACTGCGTGTCGGGAATGGAGCAAGAGTGGCTGCCATCTCAAAGGGGACATATGTGATCCAGCTTCCTAGCGGATTTGAGTTGTCTTTATATGACTGCTATTATGTTCCTAGTCTTTCGAAAAACATTATTTCAGTTTCTGCACTTGATAAACTTGGTTTTTCATTTGTAATAGAAAATAATGCTTGCATTTTCTCATTACACGATATGATTTACGGCAAGGCAGTCTCCATGAACGGAATTTATGTTTTAGATCAGACCAATGAAATATTACACGTAATGAATAAAAAGTTAAAGGTTGGTGACAAAGATCAAACGTATCTATGGCACTGCCGTATGGGACACATTAATGAGAAACGCGTAAAACAACTCATCAAACATGGAGCTATCTCGGCCTTTGATTTTCAATCATTTGGCACGTGTGAATCATGTCTCATCGGTAAGATGACTCGTATTTCCTTCAAAGGTGTTGGAATGCGCGCTGCTGACCTATTAGGACTCATACACACGGATGTATGTGGCCCTATATCAATCACCGCACGAGAAGGCTATAGGTATTTCATCACTTTCACGGACGATTTGAGTAGATATGGCTATGTCTACTTAATGAAGCACAAAAGTGAATCCTTTGAGAAATTCAAGGAATACCAAAATAGGGTACAGAACCTATTGGGTAGAAAGATAAAAACACTGCGTTCGGATCGTGGTGGCGAGTATCTTTCTCACGAGTTTGATCAACACCTAAAGGACTGTGGGATTGCCCTACAGTTAACTCCACCTGGAACACCTCAGTTGAATGGTGTGTCCGAACGGAGAAATCGAACACTACTTGATATGGTTCGATCCATGATGAGTCACACGGTTTTACCTGATTCATTATGGGGTTATGCTCTTTTGTCGGCCGCTCTAATACTTAACCGAAGTCCGTCTAAAGCTGTTGACAAGACTCCATATGAACTATGGAAGGGAACGGTCCCTAACTTGTCCTTTATACGGGTTTGGGGCTGCGAGGCTTATGTCAAGTGGAGACCTGAAGATAAGCTCGGCCCGCGATCGGTCAAGACATACTTTATAGGTTATCCTAAAGGAACACGTGGTCATTACTTCTATTCGCCAACCGAACAACGCGTTTTTGTAGCGGCTAGTGCGACATTCTTAGAGAAGGAATTTCTCGAGAATGCAAAGAGTGATAGAACCTTCGACTGTCGGAGATTCCGAACCAAATACCGAGCAACTATTGGAGGAACCTATTCCTTCAATCCCGGCTGCGGTTAACATTCCTGAGGAACCTAGGAGGTCGGGAAGAGTCTCTATTCCCCCGGACAGATACATTGGTATGGTCGAGGAACATGACATAGATGACGTTCTACTCTTAACGAGTAGTGAACCCGCAACCTATAAAGGTGTCATGACTAGTTCTGACTCAAAGCTATGGCTTGAGGCCATGCAATCCGAGATGGACTCCATGTATGAGAACAACGTGTGGGATCTTGTTGACTTACCTGCTAAGGTTCGTCCCCTTCAATGCAAATGGCTTTACAAGATAAAGCATTCTGTGGAAGGTCAGCAAGATATCTACAAAGCACGACTAGTTGCTAAAGGTTTCACTCAAGTGCCAGGTTTGCACTACGATGAGATATTTGCACCCGTAGTCATGCTGCGTTCCATTCAGATTATCTTAGCGATCGCCGCTTTTCATGACTATGAAATTTGGCAAATGGACGTGAAAACCGCCTTCTTAAACGGCTTTTTGGAGGAAGAGTTGTACATGGTACAACCCGAAGGTTTCATTGATCCAGTACATCCTAAGAAAGTGTGCAAACTTAAGCGTTCCATTTATGGACTTAAGCAAGCATCAAGGAGTTGGAATCATCGCTTCGACCAAGTGATAAAAGACAATGGATTTACTCGATCGGTCGAGGAACCATGTCTATATATCAAGTCGAGTGGGAGCAAGATTGTCTTCCTAATATTGTATGTTGACGACATACTCCTGATTGGGAATGACATACCTCTCTTAACTTCGGTGAAAGTATGGTTGAAAAACCATTTCCAGATGAAAGATCTGGGAGAGGCACAAAGAATTCTAGGCATCCGTATCTATCGAGATAGATCACGACGGATGTTATCTCTCAGTCAGGAGTCTTACATAGACAAAGTCCTAGAGAGATTCAGTATGACTAACTCCAAGAAGGGGTTCCTTCCTATGGCTCCAGGGGTGCATTTGAGCCGAGTCTCGGCACCGAGAGACACGAGGAAGAGAAAGAGCGCATGACACGGATTCCTTATGCTTCGGCTATAGGATCAATCATGTATGCCATGATATGCACACGTCCGGACGTGGCATATGCATTGAGTATGACAAGTCGATTCCAACAAAGCATCCGGGTGAACCACATTGGCTAGCTTGTCAAGAACATTCTTAAGTACCTACGGAGGACTAAAGATTGGGCATTGACTTATGGAGGCTCTCAAACGCTATGCGCAACCGATTCTGTGAGATGCTAGCTTCCAAACGGATCGAGATGACTCGAAATCTCGGTCTGGATTCGTTTTTACTCTTAATGGCGCTGCGATCACTGGAAGAGTTCGAAACAAATCACATGCATGCAGATTCTACGACGAGTCCGAGTACTATGCCGCGTGCGAAGCTACAAAGGAAGCGATATGGATGCGTCAATTCTTACATGGGCTATCGTAGTGCCTAGTTCGAATGACCCGATCACCATCTATTGCGACAATAGTGGTGCCATCTTCCAAGCTAAGGAGCCAAAGTCTAGCAACAAGTCTAGACATGTACAACGGAAAGCTCATCTAATCCGAGATTACGTGGAGCAAAAGGAAGTAGTGATAGAAAAGATTGCTGCGATGATAACATAGAGATCCTCTCACTAAACCATTACGACAAGATAAGCATGAAGGGCATGTTAATTCCATGGGAATTAAACGTGTTCCTAAGTTGTAGTACTCTTTTATGGATTAGATTCATTCTCTTTTGTACTCTATACGACATCATCGTTTTGATATTTTATATATATATTTTGTTTTTCATGTGGAATTGTACGACAATTTTTGAACACCACAAAGTGAACTGAACGAACATTATATATTTTCGGTCTTAATCGCCCACATGAGTGATAACTCGGCAATTATTTTGTGACGTTGGTTGATGGTGGGTTCAACGAGCCATAAGTCAACCGGTTGATTGACCAATCACAGAGGCGATTTATACGGATATTTCGTAGGACACTATTGTGACATCGACGTGGAGTCCTAAATGTTTTATAACATTTGTTGCCCGGTCGTGGATAGGACTTCCATGGTGATCCTAAGAGTCGATTCTTTTGACTATCGACTGTCTCTTGAGACTAAGGCAGATTTTGGGTGACTTTGGTTTCTTTCTCACGGTCATCCGTAACAGGGGGCCAAGTAGATTTTTTCTAGGTCATTTCATGCTGTGCTTAGATCGGAAGGAGATCGAGTTGAAGGAAATATTCAGCCTCTATCAGGTACTCGATATTTCTCAGGGCCACTCGAGGAGCTGTAACTGAAATGCATGGCCATGCTCGAATACGGATTCGTTTTATCAGTTAAGTTACTCTCTAGTCGGGGAAACCACTCTAGATACAGATCGATTGTAAAATACAACCATTGCGGATCCAGATCTGCAAATTGTTTTACATTGAGTGGGAGAAATTTTTAAAATGAATATGAGAATCGGTTATCGCACATACACTTGTACGGACAAGTGGGAGTTTGTTGGAGCTTGTGTCCTCCAGTTAGTGCGGATAACGTCATTGCACATGCACTTGTACGGACAAGTGGGAGCTTGTTGGGGTTGGTGTCCTTAACAGTTAGTGCAAGGACTTATAAACCTCTAAAAGGATCAAAGGGCATACTTTGGTAATATTATCAGTTGATCCACGTTTATCAATAACAGTTGGCTTGCTAGATAAGTTTGACGTTATTGTCATACAGATGGCGGTGATCAACTGGTCCCTAAAAGTCACACCTATAGGATACGTTCGAGAGACGTGACAGTATGAAAATACTGTCATGTAGATGCCAAGATTGACTAACCAGTTAGTCCGAGTTATTTGACTAATAATTAGTCAAATATGTGATGTTGAGATATTATATTTAATACGGATTAAATATCATGGGCTAAGGCGAATTAACCGATTAATTCAGTAAAATTAAATATAAACGATTTATATTTAATTAAATGTATATTGAATATAACTATACAACTTTTGTTTTTGTCGGACACGAATTAATAATTCACTAACCCGTATTATTAGGCGATGCCTTAATTTCCGATAACCGATAACAGTTTATAATCAAACCGCGTCATATACATTTGCAATTTAATGAACCGGACCACGAGTTAAAACCAAGAGGAAGTGGAAGCCCACTTCCCTTGTGTGGGTCTCGGTTTTGCCGAGTGAGAGGGATCAAAAGGGAGAGCTTCTCCTCCCTTTCTGACCTAATCATCATTTGAAACAAAATTAGGGTTTTGAAGAGTATTCTCCTCTGAAAACCTGAGATCTCTCATCTCAAAAAAAAAAAAAAAACACACATCAGTTCTCCCTATATTGCAAAGCAATCGGAGAACACCATCTAGCACAAGGGCATATCTCGGACAAGGTCTTGGGTGCAACAATTAGGAGGGAATCTGGTTTGATTTCTGTTCTTTACGCCGTGCATCAAAGGACCCGAGGTTGATTTCTATATATTAATCTTTTCATTATGTTTTTCGTTTTATGACTATAAATTGCATGTTTAAATTTACGTTATAGTCCTGCATTTAAAGGGTAGTATACGGATATTAACCCTCACTTTAATCGGCACCAACTCCAGCAGGTGCAACCTCCTAAACAAGCTCCAAGTAATGATATGGCGGAGCTTAAAGCTATGTTGCAGCAGAGTTTGATGAATCAACAGAAGCAAACAGCTCAAATTTTCGAACTTGTGGCTCATAACAAGTTGTTGGACACTCAAGTTGCTCAGTTGTCTAGCCAAAACTCGCAAAGGCAACCCGGAAATCTTCCTCCTCAAGGTAAACAATCTTACGAGATGGTTAATGCTATCCACCTGAGGAGTGGTTTCACTTATGACGGGCCAGAGATTCCTAGAGAAGGTGCTGACTTGGTATTTGAAGAATTGGATGTTAAAGCCAATGATGGATTACACATTGATCATCGAGGAGATTTGCTAGCTAGTGGTTGATCGACAGACACTGAGTGTTGATCGATAGGTAGTTCACATGGGCAATTAGGACCCTCTGATGCTTTTGCTGATCCGTTACTTACTGTTGATGATTCGGCTTCTAGTACTGCTAAGGAGTCAACTGCTGATAAAGAGAAGAAAGTTGTTGAGCCACCAATTGTGATTAAGCTCCCTTTTCCGACCCGGCAGCTGAATACCCAGATTGAGTAGCAATTCGGGAAGTTTTTGAACATTGTCAAGAATCTATAGGTATCCGTTATGTTCATAGAGCTATTACTCAGGTACCTTCCTATGCTGAGTTTATGAGGGGAAATTTTGACTCATAAACGGAGTTTTGATGTGATGGAGATTATTGGTTTTACCGAGGAGTGTAGTGCACTCCTACAAAACAAGTCTCCACCCAAATTGGCTGATCCAGGTAGTTTCTCCGTCCCCTGTTCCATAGGCACCAATACTATACATAATGTCTTATTTGATTTCGGTGCCAGTGTCAGTATCTTACATTTGTCTTTAGCTAAAAATATAGGTTTGAGTGAGTTTAAATGTACCAATATGACTGTCTAGATGGCAGACCGTTCCTTATCACGTCCATTTGGGATCCTAGAAGATGTCCCTGCGGGTTGGGAAGTTCTTTATACCCGTTGACTTCATTGTTTTAGACATTCCTAAGGATACTCATACCCCTATTATTTTAGGGAGACCATTTTTGCACACTGCTGGTGCAATAATTGACTTAGGAGCGAGAACTTAGACATTTAAGATGGAGAGTGAGAAATTGACATACACCCAATCTAGTGTTCGTAGGGCACCTATGCAAGTTGTACCTCGCCATGTTGTTTCCCCTGTAAAATCTGCTAAGGTAGTCGATGTTACCACAGTTGAGTCATGTTTTGCTGTTACTATTGTTGTGACACCTCCGCCCCATGTTGAGAGCGAGATGGAGGACCATTCTTTTGTTTCTCTATGTTTAGGAGATGAGAGGTTGAGCTACCATGAGGATTCGGGAGATGGCATTGGTGCATTGGGTGCAAAGTCTAAAGTTAGAGATGTTGATTACGACGGAATGATAGGTGATTTAGTGACGCGTACAAGAAGGAGCGCCCGAAGGCTAAGTGTAGTGAGATAGCATGTGCAACGGTATGCTCTTCTATTTCTAAAAACAAGGTAAAGTGGTGGCCTAAGGCCAAGATCAAGAATGTCGAGGGTACTTCATTCAGTCAGCAGCCATGTTGTGGGCTGTTCATTTGTTTTTGTAAATGTGGTGACAAAGGTCAAGCGAGACCATATAAACCAGTGCTGACCGGGAGGCTGTAACAACCCCACTTATAAAGGACCCTTAACAAGACCTTCCCTAGTAAGTAAAGGCGTTACCATCTCGGTTGTTCGAGGTAAGTATATCAAGTAGACCATAAAAGAACAATTAAAAAATCTCTTTACAAACTTACAGCGGATACAAACGGACATGAACTAACTATGACATTATAAGAAATACAACTGATGACACTAATATCGGCTAAAACCAACTCTATGTCGTGCGACCTCTCTAGCCCAGCACCTACAATGAGACATCAACCATAACAACCTTAAAAGTCTCACTGTTCACCATTTGCCGACAATATCAAATGGATCACCGCAAACACAGACGAAGAGAAGAAACACACAAACACGCCACACAAGTCAGTAACAGGATATAAGGACAGTAGAATAAAGTAACTTAATGTACAATACAACTCAAATGGCGTGTTTCCCTCATAAGACACGCCATTCATAATGGCGTGTTTCAGTCCAGTAGCCACATCAAATTGCACTCTCTTAGTCACTATAAACACGCCATTGCTAATGGCGTGTTTGGTCTTATTTTTAGGATTTAAGAACCTAAAACGACAATTAGTTTCAGTCTAGTAGCCTACGTGGACATCATTTTGACAATTAGTTTCAAAACTGACCCAAAACGACAAATACTTTATTTTTAAATATTATTTTAAAACGGATTCTCTAATCTCTTGCTTTATTTTTTTATTTATTTTTTTCCATAGGAAAGTCGAAAAACTAAGGCTCCACCTAAAATCTTGAGGAGGATACGTTTTTAATTGATTTAGGTGTAGATTGTAGTGTTTGAATTGCCTTGAATAGTGGAACAGTATGGTTATATGTTGAAGTGTTGTACCACTTGTAAGGTTGTACATAAACATTTGTCGTCTCATTTTGGGGAATGTGTTGCGCTCTTTGACAATCTAGTCGGCAACAACTTGTAACTAATGCATTTTGTCGACTGTTTTCGTTTCCCATTTGCCCTTTTGATGTGGAAAACTCATTTTGTAACGTCTCTTTCATTCTTCAATGATATAGTTACAAATTTGGTTGGAGTTCATTTCAACAATTCATCTTGGTTTTATAATCTTCCAAATTCAAATAAAGTAATACCAAACAAAATTTACTGAAATAAATGGAACATATTCTTAATATTTCTCCTAATAACTTTCATCTTATTAAAAATGAGAGTATTTTAAGAAAATTCATTCAACTACTCCGTACATAACAACAAAATTTGATATTGGTCGAAGTTAAAATGAGATAGTGTCATCAATGTCATGTATAGAGTGTGTGAGATAGACTTGTTTAACCTAATAATTAATTAAGAAATAAGGAGTACATAAGAATATTACTCTCAAGCTTGGGTCAATGCTTTATAAACTTTGAGCTTGTCACTTACGGATGGCTTACTTGGTATACAAGGTTTGCAGGCTATCTCATATACCCGATAATTGACCCGATGATATCGAAGATAGCGGCTAGCCGGCTATTCCCTCATCACAAAAAAAATTAAAAAAATTACTCCATAACTCTTGTATAAGTGATGTAACCGTCTCTAATATGACCATTGTTATTTACCAACAGACAACAGTCCAACACTTCATTCCAACAATTGCACATGATTTAAGTTTAGACTCCGTTTGGAACGACATTTCAGGTAGCTTATTTGACCAAAATTTCAGCTACCTAATTTTTTTGCAAGTGTTTGACAAGTAGCTTATTTGGTCAAATAAGTTACCTGAAATAAAATGCGACCTAGAGTAGCATTTTGTTATTTCAGGTACCTGAAATACTATTAAATAATTATCATATTCTTTTACGTCATTTTACCAAAAATCACCGCTTTTCTTTAGTTTGCCAAACATTTTTTTTATAATCAGTTACTTTATCAGCTCCTACCTTTCAGCTATCTTATCAGTTACCTTTTCAGATTTCAGGTAGTTTTTCAGGTTTCAGCTGATTTTACCAAACAGAGCCTAGTACTAAGGCTCTGTTTGGTAAAACTAATGAAAAAAAGGTTGAAACACGAAAAAGTAGTGAAAACCGAAAAAGCTAATCGAAACACGAAAAGGTAATCGATAAGGTAGGAAATTAGAAGCGATAAGGTAGTTGATTATATAAAAAAGTGTTTGGCAAACTAACTAAAAAGCTAACTGATTTTGATGAAATGACGTAGAAGGATATGATAATTAATTAATAGTATAAATTTAAGGGGTAAAAGTGGAAAATCAAAACAAATCAGGTACCTGAAATCTCAAATGCTACTCTAGGTAGCATTTCATTTCAAGTAGCTTATTTGGTTAAATAAGCTACTTGCCAAACGCGTACCAAAAAATAATGTACCTGATATTTTGGTCAAATAAGCTACTTGGACCAAATCAGGTACCTGAAATGTTTTGCCAAACGGAGCCTAAAAATTTTCAAACAAAATACTCGCATAAAATAAAAAGATTTAAAAAACAAATGGTTCACATATTATTCTGTATTAATAATCTCGCTTTGGGGAAAAAGAAGACTATTATAATATTCATCACTTAATTACTCCCCTTGTTCCGGTCATTTGTTGTATTTTTCTATTTTTACGTGTCTCAGTCATTTATTGTAGTCATTTGTTGTCCTTTCTATTTTAAGAATGAACTTGATGAGTAATTTGATCATTCTCATTCAATTTGTTTCACTTGTTATTTTGTTATTGACCTTTTTTTCATTTCTTGATCTTTGTGCGAAAACAAAAGGACAACAATTGACCGGAATGGAGGGAGTACTAAATTGCAAAATAATGGTCAAGGTAAATATGGGAGATGGTATTATATGTATATGGAGATAAAACTAATTAACACAATCATAATTAAGAGGTACCTCGTATATACTCCCTCTCATCCAAACCAAAAGTTACATTTGACTTTATTATGCTTGTCGAGACGTGTTTGACACATGAATATCTTTAGTTACACATTATTAAAAATTATAAAAACTTGATATTCTTATAGCATTTAAAACAAGATCTCGCATGACTAGGTTTTCCCTTATACATTACTAATAATATCAAAGATTCTCTACAATCATGAATAGTGCCAAAAAGTCAAATGTAACCTTTGGTTTGGATGAGAGGAAGTACAAAACACAAATTCTCATTGAAGACGGACATTATCTATCACAAGCTGAAGACGGATAGTGTCCCTCTCTTAATATGCAAGTGGCACTATCTATGGGGTGCTCCATTTCCCCCCACTTACCCTCCCACTTGCCTTATTGTGAAAGGAGAACTATCCGTCGCAAACAAGACTTTTTATATACAAAAAAAGCCCACACATGTAACTTATTGTAGTGTAGCCCGTTATATGAGTTGTTCATATTTAAGGTTACTAAATCTCTTTTAAAACCGTTATAATTTGTAAATGTAAGAGATTAAAATACATACATAATCCTAACAAGATTGACAGAGGCTAATACTCATTACTATAAGTCGGTATAAATACATTTCTCACTTACAAGTTACAACCGTCTCAAATAAGAATATGTACACTAGTCGAGTCTAGTATTCCCTTGTTACAAATTAATGCTAATTTTTTTTTTTTTTTTTTTTTTTTTGACAACAAGAGAACCTTACATTATTTCAAGAGTTACAGTGTAAGATATTCGACTAAGTAGCACCAGACACATGAGCACCAAATCTAGTGCTACCAAGCCGATCCTAAGGGTTACATAAATATAAAAGATAATAACAACAGCTAGAAAAGCATTAAGGGTAAAGTGATAATTGCAAGCGATAGAGCCACGGGCCATAGAGCGAGCTTCAAACACACGGAAGATCTCCAAAAACCGCCGATACATACGAGCCGCAGAGTGACAAAAGCAAGGTGTACTTACGATCTTGCGAAAAGATCGTAGAAAGACAAAGTGGAGAACAAGACGACGAAGTCCGCCCCCGATGGAGAATAAACTCCTACACCTTAGAGATTGGACCCTTAGACCGTAGGACCAACAGCCCAAGAAATACAGCATGCGTTGCCCAACTCGACCACGAACCCAATGGGACAGGACACCCAAGCTCAAAATCGGGTGCGAAGAAACCAAAACCCTATTAGGAAAGAAAGCCATGACACTACGAGCCACCCCTAAGATTAAGGGACAGGACACCCATAACCCAGAGGATTTTATTATTATAAACAAAAGCGTATAAAATAACGATAGCATGAGGAAAGTGAGACCACCGAAGCCATCCAATCCAACGCCTCAGCCTACCCACCTTAGTCCAACCCAAACTCATCACAAAACAACTCCAACACCAACACTGACCCACACCAGTCAAGACCTCAACTAAATCATCACAGCACCCAGGACAGAAAAAGGCAACCCGCGACCGCCAACAAGACACAAACTCCAAACGATGACCAGACAAACCCAGACAATCCCGACAGCAACAAACCGGCATTACATGCGACCCCAACAACCCCAACAACCCCACAAAGAAACAGAGACCTAAACCACGCAAAAGGAATCAGAGACACTGTAACGAGACCCGATTCACCAAAAGACACCTCCCAGGACCACCGTCAAAACAACCAACAAGACCCAAAAAACAGACGGACATAAAAGAGAATGAAGAGGGACCGAAAGGTGGGGGGAATGGGGGGATCACCAAAACAGACCCAAAACACACCCTATAAAAGCAACGAGAGGCAACGGATGAGCCACCGAGCCTCATCGACCAAAACAGAAAACGACAACCCGGCCCAAGGGTGGGGGAGTGGGGGATCACCCTGGGGTGGTAAGCAGAGACAAAGTGATGGACAAGGTGACGAAAGGCGGGGACGACAAAGTGAGCAAAGACCCAAACCGAAGGGGAGACACAACCCCAAAGACAGAGAAAACCAACAACCAAGGGAGCCACCATACTGATGGCGGGGCAAACCACCAGGGGCCGGGAACACACCCAACAACGCATGCAAGCCCGAAGAAAGCAAGGAAACGAGGATCGTCGGAGAACAGCCGGAGCACCGAGCAACCACCACGACAACACCCACACACACCCACGATCAGCCCCGGAACAAAAAGACTCGATGATTAGCTGAGGTACCCGAGAGACGCCGGCGCGGGGTCAGTGAAGGAAGGACGAACGGCTACATGATGAGCGATCGCGGAGATGGGCAAAGGAAGACCCCATCTCCGCGAAAGGTTGACGGCGGTGTGGGAGGCACGAGAGTGGGTGGAGGCGGCGGCGGCGCAAAAGAAATTAGGTTTTTGGTTTGGGGGTTTTTTTGGGAGAGAAGGGAGAGAGAGTTTTTAGAGAGAAGGTATCTCTACGATTTAATTAATGCTAATTTTAATACATACGAAGTACAAGTTAGAGCTATCCTTGTGGAACGAACGTACGTACACTTAATTTTGTTGAGATATGATTCAATATTAATAGCACCATATGGATGGAAGACGATATTTGTTTGGTGGTAATGTAGAAGAATGAAAAGTGGAGTTGTCAAGATTGGAGGGGATATGCTTTTATTATTAAGCTAGGCACAAAATCTCATTAAAGACGGCACGTATTCGTCACTTTGGAGTGACGGATACCACTTCCTCTCACAAATGACCTAAATAGAGGAGAGATGGAAGCATATGGGGGTGTCCCCACCTTGTCCCCCTATCCGTTTTGTGAGTGGCATTACCCATCACTTGCTCCGATCCGTCTTCAGCCAGACTAATTGTAAGCTAGGAAAGAAAGAAAGCTTTAAATGAAGGGGACTCAGCTGGCTATCACACAACAAGAATGATGATGCAGCAATCACTATCATGATTGCAACACTTCGAAACACATGGGTTACCCATGTACCTTACGTACGTGGGCTGGATTTTGGGGACACTCTCCCTACTCCCTACTCCCTACTCCCTATTCCCTCCTCTATCTGTGTACACAAATTCTCATTTTTTGTCTAAAGTTGTAAACGGATAATGTCTTTTCACAAAATGAAAGTAGATAGTGCTAATGGGTGGAAAATGATCCCCACTTCCTCGCACTTCGCATTTTGTGAGAGGGACCCTATCCGTTCTGATTTTTAGACAATTGGGGACATCTTGTCTATCTATCTGATAAGACGGATTGATTTGTGTATGCCCACTTTCTCTATGCTTTTCAATTTCGTATGCTTTATATACGGAGTACTTGTTTTATACACAAATGTACAATTCATGGATGGAATTCTTTCAATTCTATCATCATCTACATACTGAGCATAGGAATGATACATTTCTTTCAATAGATGGGTTTTGCACACTTTTACATTACAATTGTTACTCCTATCTTTTTTCAGGTGCATATAAAATCATATATAAACACATATAATTATCCGTAAATTACAGATCATTCAGATGACTCTAACTCAATTAGATATATTATCGGCTCAAATTACATCATTGAGGGTTTGAATCTAAAAGTTGTTACCTTGTTACCAATTTATATGTGCAAGAGTTATGGATATGATACTTTAGACATTGCTTTGGAAAGTTGGGTATTAGGACATAAGTGGTAGTTTTGTATTAAAATCGTCTTCTATCGTTTGTAATGTTGATGTTGAAGGTCACCAACTCTTATTGAGATTAACAACTTTTAGTTTGATGTATGAGAGTGAGAGATTTGAACCCACGGCTTATTGTCATAATATCTCTGCCTTAATTATTAGGCAAATATCTTTTCAGCACATGTATAATACAATCTTATAGGAAGCTAATTAATGACACTTATAAACATGGTGAATCATTAAGCCATATATATATATATATCCATTCATGTGTTATGTCTATCCATTTTTTCATCATCTTTACCCTTACTCGTTTAATGGTGAAAATAGAACTCATGTATTTTCATCCTTAAAACTAAAATTTAAATAGAACTATGTCCTCCATTCCTCCATAAGCTAACCAAAATGAGCTTTATTGTGACGAAAAAATTATCAAGCAATCGTTATTTATTTTTGAAAGTGAATCTTTATCCACCAATTTTAACTAGTTTGTCTCAACATAATCATCTTATTTATAATGATCACGACCCACAATACTAACCTCTTGATAATAATAATAATAATAATAATAATAATAATAATAATAATAATAATAATAGCCTAATAATAATAATAATAATAATAATAATAATAATATTAATAATAATAATAATAAGGGAAATGATAAATACAGCCTTAAGTGTTATATTTAAGGAGCTAAAAAGGGAAATTAATACTCCGTACTTAATATTGCCATTAATTACATTAGTTTTTGTGCAAATTTGTCAAATTTAGAAAGTTTGAACTCCTTAAATACAACCCTAAAGACTATATTCAACATTACTCAATAATAATAATAATAATAATAATAATAATAATAATAATAATAATAATAATAATAATAATAATAATAATATACTAGTTAGTCTTGCTTAAAACCGTTTAACATAGGATCTCTCACAAATCACCTCTTTCTATTTTTACCTTTATTTTAGTCGATCGTATAAAAAACCGTCTTAAATTAAAATAGTTCAAAACAAAAAAAATCAGGTAATAATAGGAGTAATATAATCTCACTTAAACATGATATCATTGAATTCTTGTCTTGAAAAACACCAAAAAAGGAGTCAAATTAAGCAAAGTCCAGCCCCAAAACTGATTCAACTCCGTACAAGTACAACCTTCTCAATTAATTAAACCATTAATCCGTAGCTAATACTTCCTCCATTCAACTCCACTCTACCACTTTGCTTTTTCACGTTTTCACGCGTGTTTTTTACGCTTTTAAATATCGTTTAAATTACGTATTAATAAAATAATAAAAAAAAATTATAAAAGTTAGATATTTAATTAAACATGAGACAAATCAAACAAGATCATGAATATATTTTCACTTATATATTGATTAAAAAAAACCGAATGTTGATTATGAATAGTGTAAAAAATGGAAAGTGGTAGAGTGGAGTTGAATGGAGTACTAATATACTCCATTACTCCTACTGACTAAAACGAGCACTAGTCCTACTACTACAACACATCTACGTCCTAACTCGTAACTAAATTCCCCGAATCTCACACACTTCTCCAAACAACTTGGTTTCTTCTACCTACTAATTATTCCAACCACGGCGGCAATTACGACGGCGACACCATTCCATTTCAACAAACTCCCTCTCTCTCCTAAAAAAATCCTTCGGTTTCTCCGCCGACACCTTCATTAATTACTCACTTACATTTCACCTGACCACTTTTTTAACCTCATCTTCATTAAATGCTACCTTCATTTACTTCCATCATTCCCAGGTATCTTTCCTTTTTCTATTTTATTCTCCGTCCGCAAATTCTCGTATAACACCGTCTTATCGTGTCCTACAACTTTATTCCCATCTTTAAATGAGATGCATAAGTCATTATAGTATTCTCAAATAAGATCGTCTGTGTCATTAAATGAGATACATAAGCTATTATAAAATTGTTTTACTTTCCTCTTTTTTCCGCTCGGATTCGTTTCACTGGTACACTCATCAATGCAGTAACAGTAACAGTAATTTAGATTTATTCCTCTGCTTTTTTATACTTTTACACTGTTAAATTTTTATTCGTTTCTTATTGCATACTTTGATTAAAATTATTTTTTGTTGATCTGTAGTGTAATTCAAGTAAAGGTTATGGAGTATAATTTTTGCTTTCATTTGTGATCTACATTTTTTTTTTTTTTACTTTATTTTTATTTGCAGATAAAAATTAGCCTACAAATATCTCAGCAATGCCAGGTACTGTCACATCTTACATTACTTTGAATTTTTTTTTTTATTTTGATTCATTTTCGTAAATTTGATTAGTTTTTATTTGATTTCGATCAATTTATTTAAATTTCGTAGTTTCGATGATTTTTATTTGATTTTATTGAATTAGATTGTTTGTGTGATGTGTGAATTGCGTAATTTATTTGATGAAATTAGATGAAATAATGTCGGTGCAAGACGAGGATAAATTAGGGAGAAAATCGGAGGTAGAAGTGTCGGAGGATGAGCCACTAAGGAGGACGAGGATCAGGAGTTTGAAGAAGAAGGCGGTGAAGGCGTCGACGAAGATAGCTCATGGACTTAGGAAGCGAGGGAAGCGGATCGCTGATTGTAAGTTTGCGGCGATCGCTGTTGAGGATGTTCGGGATGAGAAGGAGGAGGAAGCTGTTAATGTTTTGCGGCGGATATTGGTTGATAGAGATTTGCTTCCGCTTCATCTTGATGATTATCATACTATGCTAAGGTCAGTTTGTTATGATATTGATTGTTGCTCTAATTCTCTGCATTTGTAAATGTATAAGTTACTGTAACGAGTACTTGACTGCTGTTTGTTGTCGTTGTTTATGATGATGAATTTTGCGGTGATATAGATATGTAAATTTGGTATTAGTTCTTTATCAGCTCGTTTAATTTGCAAAAGTCGATGATATGATGCATAAATTAATAGAAAGAAGACAGAGGAGTGAGAAACAGTTTGTGATCGATTCAGATGCACCAATTATGGCGTCTGATAGATAGCCAGTTAGCCACATTCATACGTGCACCAAAATGTAGTTTTGTTTTGGTTATTGATGATACTCCTTGTGGACTTGCCTTCTGTTTATTGATTAGATAATTCTATTCTGCTGGAAGAGTCTGCCAATGGAGTGATTCAAATGTGTCGTTTCTTGAGCTTTACCACAAGTGAGATGCAGTTTAAGTTCCCATTTGTTTCAAAGTGAAAGGAGCCTCTCTACACGTTATGTTAAGCTTTAAAGAGCCCCATTACAAATGTAATCTTATGCTAGGTTATAGTATGGTATGATGTGAAGATAACAAACCGTGGTTCACGAAATATCTGATTTGAGGGTTATTTCATGGCATTAGAAATAAAATGCCTATCCCGAAGCTTAAATTATAAACTTATCTCGTTGTTTAGCCGTTTGCAGTTATGATCTAACGAATGTTTAATGAAGTATGATCTTCCAAGTTCCAACTGACACGACAATATAAACGACATACTGCATTAATAAATCAAGAAGTAAATGGAGACTAGCACATCCTCTTTCTTCAAAACAAATTCATCCATTACTATTCCTGCAATACCATTAGTTCAAGAGAAAATTATTTCTGTTATCCATGAAGGTTCCCTAAAATATGTGTCATATTCATGCAGATTCTTGAAAGCAAGGAAGTTTGATCTTGATAAAACTGTACATATGTGGGAAGAAATGATCAAATGGAGGAAAGAAAATGGTGTAGATACAATTATACAGGTAATAATTCGTTTAAGCATCAAGAATTAGTCAACAAAAGAATTTAGCATTAATTGTTAATAGAAGATATACGGCTGGCGTATTTTTCTGAGGGTTACAGGCGTTTAGCCTTCAAGGCACTCGGATAATGTTGTATTCTCATGATATGTTATATTCTCATGATAGATACGTTTAGATGCTCGTTCTTTATTGATTGGTCGCATCTTCCTTTGGTTGTTCAGTTCTATTTGCATCCAGACTTAGACTTGGGATGTCTCTTTTGCACTAAGGGCTTTACTAGCTGTTAAAATGTATTTATGGAGTACTTGGTCATCACAAACACTACGCTGTTCTCTTGGCCGTCACGAAATTTATTTTCTCCATATGCTGATTTATAAGGCTGTTCTGTGTAGGATTTTAACTACAATGAATATGAAGAAGTACAGCGATATTATCCACATGGCTATCATGGTGTAGATAAGGAGGGGCGACCAGTTTATATTGAACAACTTGGTAAAGTTGATCCTAGCAAGCTTATGGACGTTACTACAGTAGAGCGTTTCCTAAGATATCATATACAAGGATTTGAAAAGGCATTTGCTGATAAATTCCCAGCTTGTTCCATAGCTGCCAAGAGACACATTGATTCGACAACAACGATATTGGATGTTCATGGAGTGGTATGAAATTAGGATGATATGTTTCTAATGAAAATAAGCTTCATTTTTTAATGCAACATCTTTTATGCCCTAAACTTGTTTACTTTATTTTGTAGAATTGGATGAGCTTTGGAAAAGTTGCTCATGATCTCATTATGCGCATGCAGAAAATTGATGGTGACAACTATCCTGAGGTAGCTTGTTTAATTCTTGTAAGAAATATGTTGTTTCATGATAGGATGCTCATTAACACGTTCTTATCTAATCTTCACCCTGTTGTCCCAAATATATGCAGACATTGCATCTGATGTTTATTGTTAATGCTGGTACGGGATTCAAGATGGTGTGGAGTACTGTGAAGAGCTTTCTGGATCCTAGGACGACGGCAAAGATACATGTATATATTCTGTTTCATACTTCTGATGTCTGATGTCTGATGAAATTTTTATGGAGAAACAAAGTAACCAAGCATCGTAAACTCTTGAACTTGACAGGTTCTAGGTAGCAAATCGCTTGGGAAGTTGATGGAATATGTAGACCCGAGGTTAGGGTTTTTCCTATTTGGCTGTTATACTGTTGTTGCTTGTTAGTACTAAAGCAATTTATGGCTGTTTTAGAAGCTTATTTTTGCATCATCTTCCTGCAGCCAATTACCAAATTTTGTCGGTGGAACATGTTCCTGCCCTGGTGGGTGCCTTAGGTTTCAGAAGGGACCATGGAATGATCCAGATATTATGAAAGTAATTTTGCCGAACTGTGGTGGTTTCTTTGTCATTCACGTGGAACTAATAGAATTTAGTGAAAGGTAGATGATTAAAGACTTGTTTTCACTTGCAGGTTGTGCATTCCCAAGAAACGATGTTTATGTGGAGAACTACAAGTTCTTCTGATTATGAGGATCTTAAAACTAAGCTACTAGCCCATAAGGTATAATGTGTATTAGTTCTTGTACGAGACTATTTCAGTGTGAGGTCCACCTTGATTTTGTTAATATTTGATATTCCTCGCATGCCTATATTGGTAAGTAGGTTGGTCACACTAAGATGGTCTCATACATTGTGTCACCCCAACTCTTCGACATGGGTATGTCGTGTCTGACACGTGTCGAGTGTCGGATACGGCTATTTTGTGCGAATTTTTCAATTTTTTGGTCTAAAGTGAAGTGTCGGAGTGTCAGACAAGAAGTGAGGTGTCGGACACCTGACACGACAGCTAAGTGAAGTGTCGGAGTAACATAGCAGTCATACATGAATTTGGGAATGAAATAAACAGCTATTATGGTCATTAATATTTTTTTTTGGCACTCTCGGCTCACACAGGTCATGAGCAATGGCGTGTTTTCTGAGACGGTTCCTGATGTAGTCGTGGAGCAACTTTCTAACACAACGCCATTACTGGATGATAAAGTAAATTTCTTTCTTTTTCTGTAATTGGAGACCAATCTTGACTTGCAAAAGAGTGGAATAAGTCTCTGTTAGTCGAAGTATTAATTCTGGAAAGTTTAGGACATCGTAGTTATAAATCTTCCATTTACACTGCTCAGATTTGCAATGAAATTATGGTGACTGCTTTAAATCAGCTGTGTTGTATTTCTAAGAGAGGTGAAACATGGATATGTATGTGTTAATGCCAACCCACAATCGACGTACTATATTTCTTAAGCTTTTGGTGAACTGGAAGTACTTATTAAGTTATTGATCTATTCGTCTTTATCTTAGGTAACGGCTGGTGAATCTTCATCTTCTGGCAAGCTAGTTGAGATAGCGACTGATGGTGCCAGGATTGAAGATGTTCGTTTGATAAGTATGCATATTTGGCAAATTATATTCTACTTTCCCTCCCCTCGTTTTGAGAATTATTGTTTTCTACTAAAAGCTCTGAGTTTTTTTGAAGTGTGTGCCTATTATTCATTAGTAGCGTTTAGCTCACCAATCCCATTGTTTCAAATATGGGTCATGACACCTAATAGTCGAGCCATGGAATTTTATCACGACCGTATTTTTAGGTGGTATCATTGGCATTTATGACGCAACGACTAAGATAAGATCGCGGTGACTGATTCCAAGAATAATACACTAACTGAGAGTGAATACCGTGATTATATGTGTTTAGAAGTTAGTTTTGATAATGATGTATCTACTTTGAACATTAAGTTTGCACGTTGATGTTGCCTGTGTTTCAAGTGTTTCATTGAGTTCTTTTAGCCTTTTCTACTTTTGTGCTAGATATGTTCTCCACTTAAGCACCACAACTACCCAAAGTTGACCTAAGCAGATGTAAACCAACTTGGTCAGTATTCGGTAAAACCCAACAGCACCTATTTCATGCTGGTTGCTCCATATACACAGAAAAATACTCTGAATTTCACACAATCAACCAGTTGTGAATCACTTTTGAGTTTTGACCCCTTTGTGAGTTTCATCTTCTGATGCTGTGTGATTATTTGTTCTTTTGCTATGATTATTATTCTGAGTTGTTCAATATCTATTGCCCTGAGTCAACAATCCCGCAACCTGATATAGGTGCTATGAACAGATCATGCTTTTGGAGGGAGTGTAGTGACATCTTGGATTAGTATTGCTCGAGTTAGAAATTTACTGTCTGCCTTCATATTCAAGCTTTTTGCATGTCTACATATTGTGTTTGGGAAATTTTGGGGGCTTAGACCAGAAGAGAAGGAGCTGAAGCAGCAGAGTAAGCCTGTCAGTAACCTAAAGACTAGGCAGTTAGATCCAGTTTCCGAGACTCGAATGATTCCTCGAGCAATTGAAAACAGTTTGCTGAGTCCATGCTGGGAAAGGCTTCAGCATTTGGAGCAACTAGTTACCGACCTCATTAATAAACCAACAAGCATCCCTCCAGATAAAGAGGACACCATCCTTGAGTCTTTGAATAGGATTAAAGCCATAGAATATGACTTGCAGAAGACAAAGAAGGTAATTCTTGCATATAAGTGTATAAGGATCATCAGTGTCTTGTAAAGTATTAAGGTATATTTGCGAGCTAAATAGGGTTGTTTAATCGTATTAAACAGGCCTTGTTTGCAACCACGTCAAAGCAAGTAGAGCTCGCCGAGTCTCTGGAAAGTTTGAAGGAAAGTAGCATTCAAGTAAGGTCCCTCCACTTTAAATTACTTTAAGACTCACCCAATATTAGGACAGTATTTGTGAAGCATTTTAGTCTCTTTTCAAACTGGGGGGTTTCTGGGTGGGGGTATCTCCCCTTTGAATAACAAGTATGACACCCGCAGACTTCCGACATGTGATGCAGTAAAGAATTGAGGGCTATGTTTATGCATTAAAGCTTTCCAACATCTAACGTCTCTATGGAATTATATATCATTTCTAGCCGCGATCTCAGAATTGTTGTCATGTCCTATTCTCGTTGTGCATATGTGGCGGACTTCAACACATTTCTAAGCATTCACTATGTAGTACCACAACCCAAATTTGATACCATGCTCGAGGCTTTTTATTGCAATGTATCACTCTTTAATGCTCAACTGACGTGAACTTTATCACACAAATTTATATGAGACACCCTCACCATCACATGTGAGAGCAACTCGTGCGAGATTTGGGTTGGTCTCACATTTGAACTGTTTTATACGAGTCACTGATTATATATAAATGCTCTACTGAGATCGAAACATCTGTGAATCAGGGTCGAACCACCTGCTGGAGGAGAAATTGCAAGTCTGCCTCGTCTACAAGTCGATAGGAATACGGGATGAATATTAGACAGTCCTACATAATTCATTATACCAGGCTGCAACATTAACTCTGCTTAAATAAACCTGCACATTCTTACAGGAGGTATTGTTTGTTCTCTTTCCTCAACTCTAATTGTTGTTGAAGTGATTTTTATCTCGGCTATTTTAAAGGCAATTGCCCTTGATCTCGATTGCAGATCTTTTACTCAATTGGTTTGATCATCGTGCTGCATATGGAGGGAGTCTTTTCAAGCACGGTAACATCAATGCTGTATGTGAATAGCTAACTCGATTTTGCTTTACCTGTGTGCATAGGATGGGCCATACAAATCTCTTAGGTATGCAGTTTTCGAGGATTGAGGGAATTATACATAATAAGAGAGTAGTATATGTCAAAGAATTTCAAAATGCTGTAACATGAGAACTGAGATATTGTAGGCCTATTTAAACAGAATAAATCTATACTTTTTTTTTTTGAGAGATGAATAAATCTCTACTTTTTGGTGAGGTTTAGAACGACAGAATCTGAAGTCCCATTGTTTTTGGTGGTTTGCTTTTTATTTTTTCAGTTTCAATTAGTTAATGTCAAATGAATTAGGTTTAGGTTTGGCTCAGTAGGCCACTTTGGGTGGAGAAGTTTAGATTTATTTGAAATGTCGCTTCTTTTGCTGCCAAAAAAATCGTTTTTCTCTGTCGGTCTTTCAAATGGTGAATGAAACTACCATGAGACGTTGAGGCTTCCAAAAAGTTTTCATTGATAAGGGAATGTAAAGGGTGAGACTCGTGAGAGGGACGATTTTGGTGGACCGACTACACCACATCGATCCCACATTTGTAGGGGAGAAATTGTTGACCAACTTCGAGTAGATACACACTTATATACGGAGAGCTTTTCAAGTTTTCAATTGCACATTCATACATGGTTCAACATTCACAATTACTTCACTCATTAGGTCTCAAGAAACACTCTTCTTTCTGTTTCTCAAGTCTCATTTGATATAATTGGAATGTTACATTGGAAAAAATTTCTTTCCTCTTTTCGTATATGCACTTGTATCCTCAAAACAAAAACACGATATTATCAAACAATAAACACGACATCGATCCCACGTTTGTAGGAGAAAAACCATTGACAAACATCGAGTAGATACACACATATATAGCTTGTAAGGTAGCCACCCAGGAATTAGTCTTCTAACTCTCGCGGGAGGAAGTGCTTTGAGCTTGTGATGTAGCGTGATTAGAACCCCACTCAATGGCCTCCGCTATGGCGCGTTGGCGCTCCTCAGCACTCTGCTCATCATGGTTGCTACTTTGACCTAAACTGACCTCACTTACGGGCGAGGAATTGCAGTTAGTTGAGGGAATTGGAGAAGTATCGGCTTCTTTAGGGGCTCCTGTAAGGAAGCTAAGAGCAGTGACGACATCACACATCACAGGCCGTGCAATAGCTTCTTCTTGAAGACACATTGATGCAATGGCTATCGCCTGGTTTAGTCCCTTCAGTGGGAAATCCCCCTGAAGAAGGGGATCGGCCACCTCTGGGTGTCTACTTGGATCCCTGAAAACTGGTGTTGCCTGCAAGTTCGTAGTTTCTGTTAGATACCCTTTTTATGCTAATATTTTCTTTACAGCATTTATTCCAGGTTTGATTAATCAGTGATATGAAAATCAACAGTTCAACACCACTTGCAAAGGCCCTTTCTTTAAGTATTACGGAGTATAATAACATACTTGTAATTGTGAGGGTTACTTTTGATGATCAAAAGGGTTACAATCTGTATTTGGATAGTTAGTTCATCTGTAGGACCAGAAATTAGACCCCAAGTTAGACCCCCTGTATTTTTAGGTTTGGGCCTTTGGGGTATCACAAATTCTTGTTTAAGACGGGTATATCCGTCTTAAGCTTAAGACAAGTCAATTTGTTAGAATAACAATGCATGGGAAAATGCCAAAGATTTGTCTTTGTATGCTCACCCTCTTAAGGGAGGCCAACTGTTGGGGTATGGTGTTGGTGATGATTCATGTTAGCGGATCCCAAATCATGTTGGGACTAAGGCTTTTTTGTTGTTATTGCTGTAGTTCATCTTTAGGACCAGAAGTTAGACTCTTTTTTTTTTTTTTAAGGTTTGGGATATGGTGGAAATCTGCAAACATTCTACAAGTCTTGTCCAACGCAGATTGCTGTGTTACGTACAACCTGCCCCTTGCTTCACACCACTGGCGAGATATGGCAGGACTCGTTGCTGTGTTATGGTAAAGGAACTTACCCAAGCAACAAGATGTTCCTCTTGATTTGGTTTCTTGGTTTCGATGGCTCTTCTTCCAGTAATGAGCTCCAGTAAAACAACTCCGAAACTATATACATCGGACTTGAGGGTTAACTGGCCAGTTCTTTGGTATTCAGGAGCACAATAGCCATAAGTTCCCATAACCCTTGTAGAAACATAGGCTTTGTCCCCAACTGGACCAAGCTTTGCTAGTCCAAAGTCTGAGAGTTTAGCATGGAAGTCCTTGTCTAGCAAGATATTAGATGACTTCAAATCGCGATAGATGACTGGCGGGTTTGCCTTGTCATGAAGATATTCTAAACCCATGGCTGCATCCAACGCTATTTTCATCCTTGTATACCAATCTAGTGGCCTTGTTCCTGATGGAATTTCTGTAAAACGCAAATGTTGGATGTTCATCAGTTCCTGATGATTTTTCATAAAATAGGGGATTTCGACACGTAATATAATACAGTATAAAATGTACGCTACTGGCTATCACAAGTTTGATACTCCTATGATTATGTAAAATAAGAAAGCAACACTCTGGTGGTCTAACTATGTTAATCGGGTATTTGAGCCAAGACCTTTATTTTAGTCCTTGGTAGAATCATGTCAATCTGAAAATATATAGGTCCTAACAAAACTAATTTCTAATTCAAGAGACAGAAGAGAAACATAAGACGCAAAATTACCGAGTAAATGGTCTTCCAATGATCCCAGAGACATATATTCATACACTAAGAGCCTCTGATCTCCGTCGGCGCAGTACCCAATGAGGTTAACAAGGTTTGGATGATGAAGAAGACTAAGCATCAGAACCTCAACTAGAAATTCCTTGTTTCCTTGAAGTCCATTACGATCTAGTTGTTTTACTGCTACTATCTGTAATCAACATCAGTAACTCGATCAGAACATGTTGGATGTTTGGTTAGATGTCAACTCACTAAGCTGATGTTTGGTACTCATGACTTGAATTGAAATCCGTCAACATGAAAACTGGCATTGTGGATTGTGGTTCCCTTGGGATTTTAGCCAAAGGTGGTCAGGTAACTTGTTCGGTAACTGTTTCGTAATCATTAAAACTGCCCTTTAAGATGTTAAGGGAGGAACCAATAAAGTTAGTGATACCTGGCCTGTCGACAGTTGACCTTTGTAAACTCTACCAAAGCCACCTTCACCGATCAGACATTCTGCCCGGAAATTCTTGGTCGCACTGGCTAGCTCTCGGAATGTGAAAGTCTGTGCTTCAATGTTGTTTCCATTTTCTTTTGTGTCTTTATCAGTTGTAACTTCTGCTGATTTTATGGGTCTATTGTTTTCTGCTGTAAAACCAGGACATGAATCTCATTCAGTTAGTTTCGAGTAGTTGACCGCATCTACTCTTTTCTACCATCATTACACTGCTTTAGAGTTTTATTCCTAGACGGCCAATCATCTTAATTTTCATTTCGTATAAGAATATTATGGAATCAAGCAAAATGACTAAGAATTGTCGGGCTGTTTATATTATGAATCGACAATCAGTCGATGAATTCTCAGTGCATTTCATAGGGAAAAACCCTTTTATGTATTCAGCACTAGGTAAGACAGCCTTCAACTAACCCCTTACCTCGTCATAGGCCGGAGCCACTTACTTCAATGGTCGCATTTAGCGTGTCAATAGCTATTGTCAATTTTCCTAATGTAACGACTAATTGCCTCATGACAACATTGACAATGACGATGATGACACACATTGTAGTTCCTAACAAAGATATTGCAGTTTTACAGCAAATAATGCTCTTATGTTCATTGAATAACAGATGTGACACAGTGATATTATTATCGTACTAGATGAAAAATGCAAGTTACTAAAGATTGAATTACCCGGCCGAGACTGCGTGCTTGGAATGGAAGAGGCAGTAGAAGGAGACTGAACCCTTTTGCTATTATGCCTCTTTGTTGCTTTCTTTGATTGCGACGAAAAACAAGGAAAGCAACTCATTTTTCACCCTTTCTGATGATAACCCGGAAATTTACCCTTCTCAAAACAAGATAATAGGTGATTCAGAAGTGAATATGCAGGAAACTCTGCTTTTCAAATTTGGAAAATAATTAGGAATTATTTTTGTGTTGAGAATTTACAAGATAATAGTAATAGTAATATTTTCAACAAAAAAAAAACCTCAGAAATCCCCAAAAATTACGTAACCGTAAGAACAATAATTCAGGAACAAAAATATGAAAATTGCCAACACAGGTTTTCAACCAAAAAAACGAACCCAGTTAATGAAAATCAAAGAAAAAACGAAAAGCAGTTGAGAACAACAAATGAAGGGTAATGTGAATGATTAATAAAGTTAGAAATGGATGCTTGAATTTCCGAAATAAATGGTGGAAATTAGAGAAATGGCTGTAAATGTATTTATATGAATATCAGAAAATGTTTTGGAGATGTACAATAACTTATAACGTGGGAGCCAAATACGATTGGCTTTTGGCGGGTCAAGAGTAGTATTAAGGATGTTGTTCATTACACTATTTGTTTTCGGTTTAGAAGGAGCCACGAGGACAAATTTGTTGCTAACAGGATTTGAATCCCGATCATGAGGACCGCTCATAATTTTACCAATTATACTGGCTAATATCTGTGCATTAGACTATTTGTTAGGAGTTCTATTCACAAAATCCTTTTTCTATGGTAGGTTTGAGAGACGGTTTTACAAAATTATTGAGACACCATTTTACAATTTAAAGTAAAAATTAGTATCAGAATGTAATAATATGTGCACATATAATGTAAAATAATTTACTAATAAAAGTGCTCATAAAGTCATAATGTATAATAAAAAAATCGGAAAATTCACGTGATATCATGTTAGGGGTACCAAATGAAAGATTCACTTAAGTCTAGATCGTAACAAAAAGATTACGAAAAACACATTACAAAATATAAAAAAAGTGATTTCTTAGTAAATTAATGAAAAACAGGCTCTCACAAATCTTGATGTTTTTCATAATATGGTGTAACATATTATTACCCTTATAGGTGTAATAGAATTTTTTACTAATAAAATTGATAAAATTAGTACGCTCTGAATTAACTTAGCAGTAAGAGACCATCTTTATTGTTATATTAGAATAAAATTTAAGATTATTTAAATAAAAGAAAGTGTTAATTATTCAAAATTAGAGGTAGATGTTGGGAGTTAGTTAAGAAATAATCATGACAAGCACGCCTTGCCAACTAACTCTTAACCACATATTAATTAGATGGATTAAGTAATTTGGCTTAATGTTGATTCCAAATTTGAAGAATATTTTGTCTAAAATTATGCTTTAATAGGTCAACTGGGGTTCAGAGGCTAATATTTGTGTTGAATAATAGGGGAATACTTAGACGTGAGGGTCATGCTCTTACCATATTTGATTTTGTCGTCTAGCTCATCACCAAAAAAAACTTATTAAGGATTCAATTTTGTGAAAACTAGTTCGTGTTTCTTAACATTTTTTATCACACATTGTAAAACGTCAACTCCGAAAAATTGTGTTAGGGTACATATATGACTAGAACGTCACCACAAATAACATTATTTTTGTTTGGATTGTGTCATTATAGATTTTAGGTCAAATTCAGGCAAAGGGTAATCTTGATTGAATACTGGTTAACATGATGTTTTGCTTATTTTTACTCAAGTCGTTTTTGACTATGAACCTATTTAGATGATCAAAGTACGAGTTGAGTCTAAATCAGTTCAGACTGAGCTTTAGGTAATATATCCTTGTTTTACAATTCATTCAGGTCTCTTATTTGTGCTTATCGAGTTTGTGTAGCTATGCGCATGTACGCCAACAAATCTAGATCCTATTGTTGGACCCTGGGAATCTGGGATATACTTCTTGTAAGAAAATACAGATTAAAACAAACAAATCCTTTTAGTTTGAGACCAAGGAACTTGTCGAAAATAACAGACTGAAACAACAGAATGCAAATATAACATTCGATATTCAGAAGAAACTGTACGAGCATACTAACACTCTCAAGAGCCAAGAGTTGTATCTTTTGCATACAGGATTAGTTTAACGGAAACATCACAGCCCGAGTCCTTAACATAGCCACCAACAGATGCAGACAATTCACATATAAAGACCTTCTGGCACTCCCTCTTTCTTTTTAAACATGACCTTCTCTTTCGCCTTCTTGAAATCAGCGTGAATTACCTGAAATGCATCATAATTGCACACGCTTTAGTCTTAACCGTATTTTCTTGAGTAAACTCTTCCGAAGAACACAAAACATAATGACACACTTGGTCTCACATGTGAGACAAATCATTCACTACTATGGAGCGTGAATAAATAAGGAATCGATACAGGGCTGGTTGGTCTCGCATGTTAGATGGACTCGAACAAGACTCACTACCAAAAGAGATAATGAACAGTCACAGCTAGCAAGCCACAGGATAAATTAGGGAGGAATGAGATTGACCTTCATACGACGTTCTCTTAATGCCAGCAACCCAGCTTCAGTGCAGATGGCCTTCACATCAGCACCAGACAGGTCATCCTTGCTCATTATAAATTCTTCTAGGTTGACATCCTCAGCCAATGTCATTTTTGAGGTGTGAATCTGCAAAAACGCATAAATCACAACTCACTCAGATGTACCCGAGCCTGATGCCCGTATTTCAGAATCCAGATGCACGTTATACGGAGAGCTGGTGCTTGGTGGACAAGAATTAACTGGATAAAGCACATGATCGAAGCTTAAAATGGAACAAAAGCAAAAATGTTTACCGTGAAAATCCGTCTCCTAGTTTTGATATCAGGAAGAGGGAATTCAATCTTTCTGTCTATTCTTCCAGGACGAAGCAGAGCAGGATCGAGGCTCTCAATCTTGTTTGTTGCTAAGATGACTTTGACATCACCTCGTGAATCGAAACCATCTAACTGGTTGAGAAGTTCTAACATAGTCCTCTGAATTTCACGTTCCCCACCAGAGTGAGCATCATACCTTTTAGTTCCAACTGCGTCAATTTCATCTATGAAAACAATGGATGGTGAAAGATCATCAGCTACCCTGAAGAGTTCTCGGACTAATTTTGGTCCATCACCAAGATACTTCTGAATCAATTCACTTCCAACCACACGTAGGAAAGTAGCAGATGTTGAGTTCGCAACAGCCTGAAAAAACGGGAACAAAAACATAGAAAACACCATCAGCTACGGTCACAAACACATTCGTTCGGAGTACTGAGAGATGTAGCACTAGTTAAGTCTTTATCAAAAGGTAGTCAACAAGGCTTCCAATGTCCAAACAAAGAGAACTTCAACCTTATCATGGTACGTCAGTAATCAATTAAGATTCAATCATACTTGCAATCCAGACACATAAATATCTTATTTCCTATATACAAGAATGCCAGCAAGCACTCACAGTAATCCAATAAGATTTAGCCATCAGCAATGACCTTATGACAAATCTTATTTGAACGGTTAATGAGAGCTCAAGCTGAATATATACATCAGTAATTAAATTGAAACATTAAAAAAAGCTTATTAAAATTTAGTTAATGGTTCTTGTAATCATGGGTACTGATTCAAGTGCAGCGAACAAAACATTTAAAGTAACGAGATAGATATGTCAAAAGTGTGCATCATTTAAAAGCACATTCACTTTCTGCAGAACATGGGCAATTGTAGTGAAAATTATAACCAACTTGTTCGAAGTCTTCAAACTTAAGCCCATCTAAATGGGCAACCCCCCTCAGGCTATCCAACGAAGCAAGACACAGAATAAGGTGTTGTTTCGTTACCCTCACCAAAACACATGAATTACAATTCATGTGAATTGCAAAAAAAGGTGGTGGTTTGGTTACCCCAAATCACATGAAATGGAATTACCTTGGAACTTCAATTCCTCCATAATGGAGGAAGTTGCTTACCTGAGTCTCCCTAGGTAAGTTGGAAATCCTACGTGAATTCCATTTCCTACATTCAACCAAACATGTTTTTTCCAATTCACATGAAATGGAAAATCATGTGAAATAAAATTACCTAGGCATTTACATTCCTAAAGTGTACCAAACAACACCTAAGAGACCACCACCCCGTGAAAGAGATTCTCACTTGCTAACAAAGAATATTTTTTATCCAGATAAAAAGGAGTGGGATGTAGCAATAAGAGTTAGCAACTTGACGCAAAGAGAGGAATAAATGCAGTCAAAATTCTGAGTTCTGATTGTCAAATTCAGAAACAAATAAGATCCTAAAAACAATTATAGTTCCCAGAAAAAAGGAATAAGAAAAACCCTGGCATGAAAGCCCAATTTTCGTTAAACAAGATAACGCTCAATTTCGTTAAACAAGAGCCGCTTAAAAAAGACTGGTCGGAATCACCAAGTAATGCTGGTAGGACCTACATCTAAAGCCTCTATGGAGATGGTCACAATACTAAATGTCGAAGATGCAAGTATAATGTATCTATACCAGTACATTAAGTTAGATAACATATATCATAAAACCGCACAATCTTCATATGCACATATCAAACAACACAATCAATCACCCGGAGTTTAGGACACATAGTAGATACCAAGGATAACTCCAATACACATGCTCGAGAGAAGAAAAGGCACACATTCCACCAAGGCTACACTTGAACAAATCTAGACAATAGACAGGAGAAGAGAAAGCTTTCATATCAATACCTTTGCAAGTAAAGTTTTTCCAGTTCCAGGTTCTCCATATAGTATAACTCCTTTCGGAGGTTTAATACCAATATCTTCATAAAGTTCAGGATGGGTCAATGGAAGCTCAACTGCTTCCTTTATTTCTTGAATTTGAGCATCCAAACCACCAATGTCAGCATATGACTCAAGGGGAGCCTTCTCAACTTTCATTACTGAAACCATAGGATCAACTTCATCTTGAAGAATACCAACAACAGAGAGAACCTGCAAAAATTAACAATTTAATTTCCTAATACTTTCAGCTAGACAGTGTAGCAGACATTACATACATCTCACATCTCTCCCATAGTATTTGTAGCATAGCATAGTCGAATATCAGCTCATTATGATTTCCATACAGCAAAATGTTGATAGTAACCATAATAGCCATAACGCATAAGATCACAAAACAGCATACATATACAGAAGAACAATATATAACC
Source organism: Silene latifolia (assembly GCF_048544455.1). Classification (NCBI taxonomy): domain Eukaryota; kingdom Viridiplantae; phylum Streptophyta; class Magnoliopsida; order Caryophyllales; family Caryophyllaceae; genus Silene; species Silene latifolia. The sequence goes on from NW_027413256.1 coordinate 143,992, forward strand.
ATGCTCGTGGAAGTAAGATATCCAGCATGCCCATAATTTGATCTATCAAGAGCTCATATCACGAGGAGTAGGTGAAGTATACTTCAGTTTCAAAATAACAATAATAAGCACGTGATGTAACAAGAACAAAACTTCTATAACATCAGTCAGCTAATAGCCATCGAAATCATACAGCTCACAAATCTCAAATCTTTCTACTTGATCAGATCATTCAAAAGATTGCAAGACTTCATCAAATTATTGACTCTTAAAATTAGATGTAAAATGATCCCATTCTTCAACTTTTCAGAGAAACAAAAAATTGTAGGGCTGATTTCCTTTTCAACACCCACATCCCAAGAGTTTTAACTACTTGCACACAACCCAGCAGCTTGAATCAAAATACCCTAGAGCAACTTCACTTGGAGAAACATTAACCCAAAATCATAAAATCCTAGCAGCCATAGTAGATTCCCAACAATATTCTTTAGAGCACAATTCAAATTCTGAGCTGTCCACTATGTCTCAATTGATCCACAATTATACTCACCAAAAATATCAGACTTTTTAACCTTACTATCGCAACAGAACCACATCAATCAGCTGCAATTCTGCAATAACATTTATCTTCTGCTAAAATAAGAAAGGGACCGGTTCTGAATGATACAAATTTTCTCTATTCCGTCGTGCTTTGAAGGCAAAAACTAGAAAGCCTTTGGCTCATCGTAAATGGAAATAAAAATGCCAAAATGCTCATCATAAAAATTAAAAATTTACCCAATAATCCATCAATGCAATCCACTGTAAACTAAATTCAACACTGATCACCTCATGTTACAAACAGTTTCATAGATCACCCAACTTCACTCCAAAAGATATCCTGACCTATATTGTAACACTCCGACTCTTCATATTGCATACTAGACACTGAACGGATATGACATTAGGATGCTTCAGTTTAGGCCAAAAAACATGAACTTTTTCAACAATAGCCGATTTTGACACACTCACTCTCACTCTCACTCGTGTCATGTACTTCTAACCGAGTTTGAGTAACACATATTCTAAAACAATCAACTCAACTTTAAATTTCAACATAAAGTCAATGAAATATAATCCTATAAAGAATCGAATATTACATCTAACTTATCCCGTGGAAGATATTCAACAGCAGCAGTACCCTATTGAGCAAAGACTGCTACCTATGGCGAGGCAAAGGGGTGAGAGGTAAAACAGAACATATCCATGACACAAGAAAAAATTAACTCCGCATCTCAGTCAACTTCACATTCCAGCACAATACCACCAAACAGTAAGCCCAATTCGCAAAATAGATTCATACAGACTGAAACAGTATGCTTAGTAATTAATTAGACAGTAAGCACTCCGCACTTCATTCAAACTTCAGCTGAAATCACAAGAACTAAACACTAATTATCATTATCAATCCAATGACCCACAATTGAGCACAATGAAACAAACCTTGGGAGTATAATTACGACCACGAAAACATAAACCTTGAACCATAATTCCCCAATTACTACCCAAGCCAGTAACTAAACTAAAAAATCACACAATACAAAAACTCTAAATCTAACTACCCTAACAATCAGCCAATCAAATACAAACGCCAAAACAAATCCACAAAACTTCAACCCTAACACTGTCCCTAATTACTTGGGCCATTGCATTCTATAATATCAGGTCATTAATCATTACAATTTTTGTATATAAAATTCAAAATTGATGCTTATCAGCATAGCATTCTAAAATGTCCGCTCATTAAAATCCTAACAATCATCCAATCAAACATGAACATCAACACAAATTCTCAATACTCCTAACCCTAATTCTAACTCTCAATCCCAATCTCAAACAAAATTAATCATAAAACTAGCAATATTAAAAACAAATTTGTATATGAACTCCAGAACTGATCCTATCATCATATCATTCTACAACATCAGCTCATCAAATCCTAGCAATCATCCAATCAAACATAAACATAAAACATAAAACAAATCCACAAAACCCTAACCCTAACCCTAAACCCCAACCCCAATATCAAACAAAATCAACGAATCAATCATAAAACTAACAAATTAAAACACATAAATTTACCTTATTATGCATAAGAATGGAACAACCAGGTTCCAATTGATCCTTATCAACAAAACTCAAAATACTAACATAATACTCAGGACCAACAGACGACGAAACAATCGCATGATTCTCATCAATCAATTCCTCCAAATTTCCAACACTCATAGGCGAACCGCGCAAATCATCAACCTTAGACCTGTCCTCCTCGGTTTTCTCCTCCTGCGGTTTAAGCCGTTCTTGGTTGGCCACAAATTCCTCCTCCATCAAAAGATAATCTTTGATTCGCTCGAGCTTGAGAAGCCGAAGCTTGCACTTCGTCAATGGCGTAACGGTAGGAAGTCGGGCCGCTGCTTCGGGCCCTTGTTTTCGGCGTTGTTTCCGGCCTACTCGGGCTGGAGGAGCCGCCGGTTCGAATTTCTTATCCTTCTTGGAGTCGTCCGGTTTGCGGTCGCCGGGAAGACCACCTTGGCGGTTCAAACCGCTGGCGTTTTGGCCCATTGGTTAAGGCCTTAGGGTTGGATTGTGAGATCGGGGGTGAGAGTCGAAAGGGTAAACTGGGAAAGTGAAGGAGAAGGAGTGTTGTTAAGTAAGGTACAAACTTGGGATGCTCTTAATATATGCGTAGGATATCGTCGGTTTATTATTTGTGGACTGAAATTTGGACTTTGGACCAACTTGTGAAATAGTCTAATCATATTGTGAATAATGAGCAAATCCAATGATGTCAACTATTGTAGCCCAATTGTGGAATTAGACTGGCCCTTATGTTTAAATTTATTTTACCCAATCCTTATTTATCGTCGACGAATTACTTCTAATCGTAGACAATATGGATGAACAACCTAAAATTCCCCTCTTTTTCTTCCCCTCCAATAGAACCACAAGTAATATCATTTCACTAAAATCAGCACAAAAATTAAAAACCATTTTCAAAACCTCAAATATTTTGCGAATAATGAATCGCCTAATTATCGTCGACAATATTAATGAACTAACCCAGACACTTCAATTTACTACGTTAAACTAATCGAATTAAACAAATCGGAATATCTTTTTTTTGGGGAAAGTTAAGCAATGTATTAATCTCAAAAGAATGTGATGTTTACAACTCCTCATATGTCAGCTATACAACAAAAACTCAAAGTAACAAAATTACAATCTTTGTATCAGTTGAATCCAAGTAATGTCACGATGCTTGAGAGCTCTGAAGTTTAGCCTATGAAAACGAGCATTAATCTCCATCAGAATTTGCTGCACAATACATTCAGGTCTCCGAATAAACTGCTGAACCCTTGCTTCATTTCTCACTTTCCAGAGAGTATAAAAAAGACCCATATGACAGGCCCATATGTATCTCCTTTGTAGTTTAGTCCCTCTACCATTAGAATACCATTGGACCAGATTTTGAATGCTGAATTGTACCCTGAGCCTTTGTTGCAATAGCCTGTGGCATTTCTGAGCATACTCACACTGGTAAATCTGGCTGTGCAGCAGCATATTTCACATACCACATCAACAGACAACCCCATTCTTGCCAATATTTCCTTTATAACAACTTCCCATGCATGATAGCCCTGAAAATAAAGGAGAATTTAGGAACATTCAAGCTATTTTAACACAGAAATCTTCACTCAACCTTAGGATTGTAACTCTCTCAACCAGTCATGGCCAGCTTTTACAGTGTACTCAGTGTTTAAATTGAACCATTTGTTATTGGTGTAGGCATGCTTGAATAATTGCATAGTGAGGGGGTTTGAATCGTCACAACCGAATCAAACAATAATCTATACTCAACAAATAACTAGTATAGGTTTAAGTGGAGATCGAACCCAAAGGAAGGTTTGTTCAAAGAGTTATCAATGCAAATAGCGGTGCCCTATGTCACAAATTGGGGTTGTGATTGTTTCTAAACTAATATAAGGGATAACTATCAAATGTAAACAAATGAAAACTAAAGCAAGTAAAGAGAATGATATGTGGATAATATAAGGAAAACACTAGGGTGTCATGGGATCATAGGGGAGAATAAAGGGAGATTCACATATAAACGAGTCCAAGATTAATCAAAGTTGTAGTCATGGTAGATCCGAGGCTCTCAATCTTACGGTTCCACCTAGGTCGAGTCGAGCTAGCTCTCGCGTACACCCGGTCTTCTTACCAACATCATGCATGGTCTAACTACTTATAAGGCTCTCGATATTATAGGACAAGTTGAATAGGTAGAGAATCATGCTAGGTTGTCAATTAAACATTTCATCAAATATAACATGTGCACTAATTGAAACCACAACATTCAATCAATAATATAGACTCGTTAAGCATGAGTTCTACCCTCTAATCATCCCCTAATCCCCCATTAACCCTAAATAAAAGACTACTCACTACTCATCATGATTAGCATGTCAATAATGGTGTCATACATTATAACAAAGGAAAACATGATGATCAAAGTAAGATAATTAACAAAGGATTAACAAAATACTAAGTAGAGATTAAGGAAATATACCAACTTAAGAGATGAACAAAATAAGGAAGAACAAAGAAGAAATCCTTGATTAGATGAAAAATTGTCACCCTCTTCAAGATTAACCCAAGAAATCGTCAATTACAAGTGTAAATCTAAGACAAATTAAGGAAATATTAACTAAGGTTTTTAGTGCTAATTTTAGTCTAAAGTGTTGTCTCCTCAAATAATTACAAAAGGCTATTTATATTAAGTACTAGCTCAGGGTTAACTAAGGGCTTAAATGAAGCATTGACCCATTAAAATAATCCATCGCCTTGCAAGACTCCAGAGCAGCTCGTGGGGATTGGATCTGGAATGGTCATCACTGCCCATGAACTCACGAACTCGTGAGAGTTACTGAGTGACTCGCTCGAGCTGAGTTGGAACTCGCTCGAGCTGGGCAGGAACTCGCTCGAGCTCGCCTAGCTTTCTTCCCTCTTGGTCCTTGCTGTCCCATAATCCGTAGGGGCTGCTCTTGGCTCGAGAGGATTCATCCTTCATTGCCCGAAAACTTAATTTATTCATCTACGGGTCTTCGCTTTAGTCTCCGCTTGATGCTTGGTCATTAGATGCTTCCATTTAGCTCCGAAATGCTCCATTAATGTGAGGTTAGCGCTCTTTTCCTACGAATGACACCAAATATTATAGAATAGCAAATATTATAGGAAGTTAAAGATATACGAAAGGACACTAATTGTCACAAAAAGCATGCGAAACGAGGCTAGTTAGAGGAGTAAAAGTGCGTAAATATTGACCACATCATATAATATGATTTATTCTCCTCCATGACCAATCACTGTCAAGAGAGGCAGTATACTCAGTCCAGTGCTTATTTTTCATATACACATGACCCGCCTTCCTAACCCATAAATGATCTTTTTTATAGCAAGCCACCAAGCATACTTCCCCAATAAGGCCCTATTCCAATTCTTAATCTCCTTTATACCCAATCCTCCTTCATCTTTTGGTAAGCAGCAAATATCCCAACTAACATTAGAAACCTTTTTGAACTCTACTTTCCCACTCCACAAATAGTTCCTGCATATGGTATTAATCTTGTTTATTATCCTATTTGGGATTAGAAAAATTGTAGCCAGTAAAAGTGCAAGGTTGATAATATTGAGTTCACCAGTGTCATCCTCCCTGCATAGGACAAATGTAACACCCCCTTCTTATCCGACCAAGGTAATTGGGAGATATTAGCATCTCGGTTTCCCGAGGCGGTGAAATCGGAGTTGTAATTAAGAAACAATTAATATAAATAAAGTATTTAGTGGATTACATAACCATAAATGAATAATAAATGGAATAAATGATACAACTCACGACTAATATACTCTTCTAAAGAATACTATCTCGCGCCGACTCGACTCCAAGTCTGAAGCTCGTCTCATCTCCCGCGTGACACCAAAACAACCTGTACTTAACCTGCTCCCCATATGATCGAAAATATCATATGGATCGACACAGGCCACCTCGGAAATAGGTGACAATTACACAGACACACAACATGTCAGTTTCAATAATAGATGCAATACACGACATGACAAGTGAATATACAACATGCCAACTATATAGATCAGACGCTATCAAACAACCACCACCACGGTACCGGGGACACGCCCAGACATAACTACAACCACACTGGTGCCAGGACACGCATAGACATACCAATAATCACAAACAGGTACCGGGACACGCCCAGACGTACCGGGCTCGGAAGTCAACCGAATCCCCTGCCAGACGTCGTGTCTCAACCACACGAGTCCCTCCGTGACTCAAGCCATTAATGTGCACATCCCTCTTGGAGTGGGAAGCTCCAAGAGGTGACTCAAGCGTAAGACGGTCTCCTAACCGTCTTACGTCTCCTCAATAACCAAGTAACACCACCAATGATATCCAATACAACACGACACTAAACATACATGGAAAATGCAACACAACACCAATTATATGACTCATCATGAACTCAATCCCAACATATCATGGATAAAACTTCGTCAAATACTAACATGTTATCCCAATCGACTCATACAGGAAAAATAATTATGCAAGACACATAAGTATGCACACAAAATATTGAAACCAATTCGGATAAACCTACCTTTTAGCAATCTCCTTAAGCTACTCGAATCCGAACCGAAACTATCTTGAGGAACCGTCTCATCCTATACAAATCACATAATAACTATAATAATACATCCTATACTAATATATACTACAAAACCCCTTATTATTCCCCCTTAATTACCCCTATTACACATACTAATTACTAATTAATTGCCCATAACAAAATCCCCCAAAAGTTAGGGTTTAAAGACTAGAAAAGGATAGATCTTTACTTACTAGATGAAGGAGATGAAGAGGAAGGTGGGTAATCCTCTAATCCATGTTTGAATCCCTAGTAGTAGGTGTTTGTGAGAGTTTTAGAGAGAAGGGAGAGAGTTTGGAGAGATAAGGAGAAAAATAGAAATGA